>NC_067138.1:0-142619 GCF_903995435.1 Acomys russatus
ACTCCCCCTCCCCCCCCATATGCTCTTAGAATATTGAGTCTCTTTTTGGTAACTTGCTATCCTTCCACTGAGTGCCGCCAGGCCTACCTATCCAGGGGACATGGTCAGAAAAGGAGCACCAGAGTTCGTGTGAGAGTCAGATCTCACTATCCACTCAACGGTGGAGAATATCATGATCGTCGGCTAGGTCTTGGTAGGGGTTCGAAGTTTAATGCCTATATTCTCCTTGGCTGGTGCCTTAGTTTGAGGAGGACCCCAGGACCCAGATCTGCCTGTCATAAAGTTCTTCTTGTAGGTTTCCAGGACTCTGTGGGTCCTACTATTTCCTTATTCTTCCATGATACTATCGCCTACAGTCTCAATAGGATGTCCTCTCCTCTGACCCACTTTCTTGGTAAGTAAAGTTTTTCATGGTACGTATCCCTTGGACTAGTGTTTTGATATAAGTGAGTATATACCATTTGTCTCATTTTGCTTCTGGGTGAACTCACTCATTATAATAATTTTTAGATCAATCTATTTCTCCACAAATTTTGGGAATTCCTTGTTTTTAATAGCTGAGTAGTATTCCATCCCGTAAATGTACCATGGTTTCTTAGTCCTTTCTTCTACTGAGGGACACTTAGGCTGTTTCCATGTTCTGGCTATTATGTATAAAGCAGCTATGAACATGGTTGAGCATATGTCCCTGTTGTGTGATAGGGCATCTTCTGGGTATCTTCCAAGGAGTGGGATATCTGGGTCTTGAGGAAGCCCTATTCCCATTTCTCTGAGAAAGCGCCAGATAGCTTTCCAAAGTGGTTGTACTAGTTTGCATTCCCACCAACAATAAAGGAGTGTTCCTCTCTCTCCACATCCTCGCCAACACGTGGTGTCATTTGAGTTTTTGATCTTAGTCATTCTGATAGGTGTAAGATGGAATCTCAGTGTCATTTTGATTTGCATTTCTCTGATGACTAACGAGGACGAGCATTTCTTTAAGTGTTTCTCAGCCATTTGATAGTCCTCTGTTGAGAATTCTCCGTTAAGTTCCAAGCCCCATTTCGCAATTGGGTTGTTTGGTTTTGTGGTGTTTAATTTCTTGAGTTCTTTGTATATTTTGGATATTAAACCTTTGTCAGATGAAGGGTTGGTGAAAATCTTTTCCCAGTCTGTAGGCTGTCGCTTAGTTCTACTGACAGTGTCTCCTGCCTTACAGAAGCTTCTCAGCCTCATGAGGTCCCATTTACTAATTGTTGACATTAAGGCCTGGGCTGTTGGTGTACTGCTCAGGAAGTTATTTCCTGTGCCTATGTGTCCCAGGCTCTCCCCTACTTTTTCCTCTAACTGAATTAATGTCTCTGGTTTTAAGTTGAGGTCTTCAATCCACTTGGACTTGAGTTTTGTGCATGGTGACAAATAAGGGTCTAATTGCATTTTTCTACATGTAGACATCTAGTTAGACCAGCACCATTTGTTGAAGATGTTATCATTTTTCCATTGAATAGATTTGGCTTCTTTGTCAAAAATCAAGTGAGCAAATGTGTGTGGATTCATCTCTGGGTCTTCAATTCGATTCCATTGATCCACTGGCCTATTGCTTTGCCAGTACCATGCTGTTTTTATTACTGTTGCTCTGTAGTACAGCTTGAGATCAGGTATGGAGATTCCTCCGGAGAATCTTTTATTGTATAGGACTGTTTTTGCTATTCTGGGTTTTTTATTTCTCCATATGAATTTGAGAATTGATCTTTCAATATCTTCAAAATATTTTGTGGGTATTTTAATGAGGAAATTTAAACACCAGTCACTCGGCCCTCAGTTCAAACCCAGCACGAACATCACTGCCAATGGGCTCAGCCCCTGCAACACAATCATTTTCTGCGTGACTTCTAAGTCCATCTCCTCGGTCTTCCTGGATGCATTAATATTTTAACCACTTACCTTTTGCTTATTCTTAGGAATAATTTAGGAAGAGTTCAGAAAAAAATGGGTTTCTTTGTTATATTCATGTATGTATAGTATTATACTTTGCTCATATTTACCCCCAGCATCTTCCCCTGTTCAACTTATTCTCCCCAGATGTCCACTTCCCTCCATATATATGCATTTTGTAAATACATAAGTGTATAAAGGCTCTGAAGCAACCTAATTATAAAGTTAATAAAGATGAAACAAAGATATTGAAATATTCAACTTTCAAATTGTCTCACTTTTACTATCCTTACAACCAGGTTGTTTCAGAGCCTTTAAGAGTCTGCACTGATAATATCAAAGCTACTTGGAAATGTTTCTATATGAAAAAAATTATTAGAAGATTCCCTTCACATCTTGATAATTTTAAATTTGAAAATACACACACACACACACACACACACACACACACACACACTTCACAAAGTTTTGCGTAGAAAACTTCCTCCAGTTACTGCTAAGAAAAGTATATCATTTTCAAACACAGCTAGTCCATGAGATGTAGCATGTGTGTTTGCCAACATAACATTTGACCAGTATTGAATGGGCTGTGTAAATAGTTCTCCCATACGTGCCTGAAATACCCACTGCTTTGATATTCATTTCTTTAGAATTCAGTTACTTTTCTAAAAACTCATATATTACCACAGAGGTGTGTGGCAGCTTGTGTGTTTTCTAAAATTAAGTACTGCAGTACTCATGGCTCTCGATTCTGTTCCAGAACCTTGTCACCCACAAAAAGAAGAGGAACTACTTTTCCCTTCCCTTAAACTAGGCCATGTCTAATTGCCTCATCAGCGAGAATGGAAGACCATAAGTTATATTCAAGACTAGTTCAGAAAATACATTCTAGCTTCAACCATGGTCATACCACTCTGAACGCCAGACCTTAGACCCCAGCCCCTATATTGTAGGAAGTCCAAATAGCCACACTGAAACATTCCAGGTAAGTAAGTTCTCTGTCCAATGTTGAAGTTCCACAGAAAGTCAGAATCAATGACACATAAGTGAGTTTGAGTGAGTGAGTGAGAGAGTGAGTGAGTGAGTGAGTGAGTGAGTGAGTAAGGTTTCTGAGAACTGTAACAGTAATAATTAAAGAAGAGGTCATGAATTTGAGTGAATGGGGCAGATGTGGAGGAAGTTGGAAAGGGGAAGGAGAGATGAAAATATTAAAAAGTTAATTTTAAATTATTTTAAGAAGAGGAAACTAAAATGTACTGTGTAGCCAGGCATGGTGGCACATGCCTTTTATCCTAGCACTCAGAGGCAGAGGCAGGCAGATTGCTGTGAGTTCGAGACCAGTCTGGTCTACAAAGTGAGTCCAAGGCAGCCAAGGCCACACAGAGAAACCTTGTCTTGAAAAACCAAATAATAATAATAATAATAATAATAATAATAATAATAATAATAATAAATGCACTGTGTATAGGTTATTCTTGTCTATTCAAATGCTGATTTCTGTTCCAGCAGAGATCTGGTTACAGGTTGGACCTTGGTATTTGTAAGCATCACCCCTCTCAGTGTTTTATAAACATTTTGTTTCTTGCCTTTTGGTTGCTTTTAATAAAAAGCTAATGGCAAAAGCAGAAAAAGAAGCAAGACTTCCATAACCAAGAGGGGAACTCAGGGAGGCAGGGAGACGTGGGAAGTCACCAGTCAGGCTCAGCAAGAAACAGGCCAAGACTGAAGAAGAGTTTCTAAGAGCCACGTGGCAGAACTTAGATTAGAATAAATGAAACAAGTGAGGTATGAGCTACTTGAGAATAAGCCTAGCTAATAAGGCCTAGGCATTCATAAGTAAAAATGTCTTTGTGTCACTATTTGGAAACTGTTGCCCCAAAGGAAGCCCCGTTTTACAAGAGGCTAAGTAGCCTGGAGAGATAGACATAGCTCGGCAGTTAAGAGCACTTGCTAATCTTTGAAACATCCTGAGGGTCCTCTGAAAGCACCCACAGTAGACATCAAACAACTGCCTCTAACTAGAGCTCCTGGAAATCCATCTTGTGGAGTCTGCAGGCACATGTACTGACAAAAGTACAGACCTGCACGCATACACATAATTTCAAATTTTTTTAATTGAGAGAGAGAGGAGTGAGAAATGAAGAGATGAGAAAGAGGAAAGAGGGATTGGCAAACTATGCAATTTTTTGGTTGTTTGGTTTTTGTTTTTTGAAATAGGGTTTCTCTGTGTAGCCTTAGTTGTCCTGGAACTCACTCTGTAGACCAAGCTGGCCAGGAACTCAGAAAGATCCAACTGTCTCTGCCTCCAAAGTGCTGGAATTAAAAGCATGGGCCACTTTATGCATTCTAGAGACATTGATCTCCTCTTGGCCTTGAATATAAACGTTCCTTGATATTGATTGACTCTGGACTCCAGTCTTAGAGCAGGCTGGTTCCCCAGTCCTCAGACCTTAAGATACAGGAGTCAATACCTGCTTTCTGGCTTCTCCAGCCTGCAGGTAGTTCACTGCAGGATTTTGTAGACGCTGTGATCACTATTTCTCTAGAGAATCCCAAAAAATACAGATTTCTAATTGGAAAGAACAACAACCACCACAAAAAATGCATTTGTAGATGAGAAAATGTATGGTGAAATTCCTGATAATTTCACACAAGAAAAATCAGTATAATAAATCCATCAGAGTTGCTGCAAAATAAAAAGAAGCCCAAGGCCTGGTGTGGTGGTGCACGCTTTAATCCCAGCACTTGGAAGGCAGAGGCAGGTGGATCATTGTGAGTTTGAGGCCAGCCTGGTCTACAAAGTAAGCACAGGACAACCAAGGATAAACAGAGGAACTCTGTGTCAAAGAAAGAAAGAAAGAAAGGAAGGAAGGAAGGAAGGAAGGAAGGAAGGAAGGAAAAGAAAAAACACAAAGATCAGTTGCATATCAAGATACTAACACCAAATAATCTAAAAGAAAATTAAAATAATTATAGTTATAATAGTATCAGAGTGAATAAAATCGTAGCTAGAGAGATAGCTCAGTGGTTGAGAGTACATACAGCTCTTGCAGGGACTAAATTTTGTTTCCGAGGCCGATGTCAGATGGACCATAATTGCCTGTGACTCTAGCACCAAGGGATTCAAAGCTCTGTTTTGGTCTCCCTTAGCACTACACTCATGTAATGTGCATATATACATGCAGGCACATACATCCACACAAATAAAAGATATATATAAATATTGTTAATGTATATGCATTCAAAAACTTATGAGTAAAGGTAATGTTACCAATAATAAAAAAAAAGTAGAAGGATAAATATAGGTAGTGAATAGAGAGCTATATAGGATGTGGTACACTGTGAAACAGGATTTTAAAAGAATGAAATACTGGTACATACAACAGCATGAAGGAACCCTGAAAACACTGTGCTAAAAGAATAACCCAATAACAAAGGACTTCACATTATATGATCCCGTGTATACTACAGTTCAGAACAGACAAATATACAGAGGCACCAAGTAGATTGCTGGCAGCCTCCACCTATAGGTTTGAAGGAGGTAAGAGAGGAAGCAGCTCATGGATGGTGGGTTCCTTTGTTAAGAAAAGTTCCAGACAGCCAATGGTTTAGTTGCACAATTCTAATATACTAAAGTCCACTGAATTGGACTGTTAGATAAGTTAATTTTATGGTATATTAATTGAACTCTTTTTAAAACACGATTTGAGAAATGCAAAGATCAGTATGATCATTGGGAGAAGTGATTCATATGGTTATTTATGGGGAGCCCACTCAGGTGAGGAAAGGCAAAGGCAGAAGACACACATGTCCACAGACTCCTTAAATTCCTTTCGGTTTTGAACTCTAGCTCAAGAAAGCTGAAAACAAGCTATTCTTCTCTGGAAACCGGCTTTCCTCCAACCTTTTTCTTTTTCTTTTTATTCTTTTGTTGTTTATTGTGGTTTTTGATTTGCAATAAGGGTTGCATTTAAAGATAAAATGGTGCCCAGACTATCTATGTAGTCCAGGTTAGACTCCCTCCTGCCTCAGCCTCCACAGTGGGATTACAGGCTTGCACCAGTCTTCCTGGCACACGTGTAGATATCTTTCTATAGATTACCCCTTCTTGGAAGAATGATGACTCAAGTAATACTGGCTGTGTAAAATGCCTTCTTTTTTAAGATGTCCAGAGTGAATCAGGCTTCAGGGACAGCTCAGTGGTTAAGAACACTTGCTGGTCTTGCAGAAAACCTGAGCTCAGTCCCCAGCACCCACATCAGGTGACTCACAAACACCTGTATCATCAGTGATGGAGAATTGGATACCGTCCTCCAGTCTCCATGGTCACATGCACATACTCACACACACATTCACACACATATACAAAGGTTAAATTTTTTTGTTTTGAGAAATGCAAACTGTACAGTAAATCAGAAAGAAGCTTGTATTAAGCATCTTTTCATTTATTCAGTGAATCAAGGTTAAGAGTGTAAGAAAAATAGAGGATAATCAATTCAAATACCTGATTAGAGAAATGTTTAGAGCTGACATATTGCCAATTCTGTCACTTGATACAAGAAAAAGTGTTGATTGGGGGCAGACAAATTCTTGTGGAGTCATGCAGGTTTATATAATCTTCCTATTCATTACATAACTGACTTCGGTCACCATGCTGCATGTTAGATTCCCAGAATAGTAAAATGTGGTTGTCAGAGGCTGGTGTGGGAATTTGGGAGATGTTGATCACAGAATCCAATCTTTCAGTTATGAAATGAAAACTATGACCTTTCTGTGTTTTCTGTGAAACAGGATTTTCAGCAGCCTGCTCCTCATGAAATGCAAGGTGGTCAGCAGCAGAGCCGAGACCCTGAGTTCTGAGGTGAATACTGTCTTTGTTTGGATACACACAGGATATCTTTAGGAATTTCCCAATTTAAAAAGGGAGTTTAGAGCAGCAGCAATAATCTTACCCCAAATCAGTTCGTATCATATGCCTCACCAAGAATTGCATAATAAGGACAAGTCTTTCCTTACCTGCCTCATGTTAAAGGAGCTGTGTGCTCGGGAGTAACTGAATCAACCAACCCTTGATATCTTACTGTGGAACGCACATCACAAAAGGACGACAACTCAGAGAGTGGGCTTAGTTGAATAGGAAAATATATGACCAAGTCATGATTTTGAATGTAGATTTCCTCTATTCTTAAATGATGTTCCTTTGTCTGTGAAGTTGGAATTCTCTCGTGAACACAAGTCATGGACACAAGCAATTCCAGAAGGGGCTGTTAATCATGTAATGGGAAGAAATAGGATTGTGAAAAGTTTGAGTGTTCATCCTAACTTGTAATTCAAGAGCCAAATGATGCTGGATAAATCATTTCACTTCTCTAGTCTAATTGTCTTCTCCCCACACCAAATATGACTTTCAATCTGTTATGGTCAGAATTGTAGGCTTCAAAATTTACATGTTGAAGCCTTATTCTCTATAGTGGAATAATTTGAGAGCAGGGTCTTTAAGAATACAAAGGTAGTTGTAAGTGCAGGTCTTCCCAGGCTGGAGGCTGGATAGTTAAAATGTCATCTTCAGCTCTATATAACTAATTAAAGCAATTTTGAACTATATGTAAGCCTACCTCAAAAAGAAGGGGGTGCTGGAGAGATGACTCAGTAGCTCAGAGCACAATCTGCTCCTTGAAAGGACCTGGGTTTGAGTCCCAGGACTGAAAATGAGTGTTAACACACATTGTAACTCTAGCTCCAGGGGATCTGACACTTTGACCTTTGCAGACACTGCAAACACATGGTACACAATCAAGCATGAAAGGCATCAATATACAAAAAATAAATAAATCTTTTTTTTAAAAGAAGGACGAGGAGGAGGAAGAGGGGGAGGAGGAGGGTGCACAGAGACCATACGAAGACATGAGTCAGCTAAAGAGACTTCAGAAGAACCAAGCATACTGAGCACTGTATCTCAACCTTTTAGCCTCCAGAAATAGTCCTGATTAAGCCATCTGGTCTAAAGGATTTTAGATTTAGCTATGGCAGTCCTAGCCAATGAATATATAATCTCAGTCCTGAAAAATGTCTTCAGTATTCTGGGAATTTTGGGTGGAAAGATATATGTGAATGAACTTGGAAAGCTTTCTATATTACCAAAGTCAGAAGACACAATTAACCTTCGGAGAGTGTCATGATTCACTTTCCCATGTTCAGGCAGTCTTCCCCAGCCTGTTTAAATGATTGTTGTGCTATCACGTTCAGTAAGATTAATGTTTTTAGAGTGCCCCTGTGAATGAGCTAGCTAGCACTCATTTTTCTATGCCTGGTTTATGTCATTTAGTATAATGGCCTCTATTTTTATCCATGATGTTACAACTCACAGAATTTAAACCTTCCATGGGTAGATAGTATGTATATGAGTGTATGTGTGTGTGTGCACACGCACACATGCACGTGTGGGCATGTGTGTGTGTACCATGTTTATTCATCCATTGGTAGACACTTAGATAAGAGAGAGATTCCATTATAATACTGCAATAAACACAGACATGCAGATGTGCCTTAAACATACTCATTCATTTATTTTGACTATAATATCAGGCTACGGTTTTGTTTTAATTTTTTTGAGGATTCTCTATATGGCTTTCTATAAGGGACGTGCTACCTTGCATCTCCTACTACAGATATGTAAGGATTGCTTCTTCAAATAAGGCTTTGGGATTTATATCATTTTATTTTTGATTATTATACATGTACTTTTTGAGAGATGCAGGGGGAGGGCAAAGGTGGATATGTGTGCAAGTCAGGGCACGTGCCCATAAATACCATGAAGCTAGTGTAGAATTATAGGCAGTTGTGAGCCACCTAACATGGGTGCTAAACCCCAAACTTGGATCCTCTGAAGGAAGAGAGCATATTCTTCTTTTCTTTTCTTTAAAGATTTATTTACTTATGTATACAGTGCTCTGCTTGCATGTACACCTACATGCCAGAAGAGGGTGCCAGATCTCATTATAGATGGTTGTGTTCCACCATGTGGTTTCTGGGAATCAAACTCAGGACCTTTGGAAGAGCAGCCAGTGCTCTTGTCCTCTGAGCCATATTCTTAACTGATGAACCACTTTTACAGGCCCAAGTAAAAATATCTTTTGTTGTTGTTTTGTTTTGAAGACGGGGTTTCTCTGTGTAGCCTTGGCTATCCTGCACTTGATTTGTAGACAAGGCTGGTCTTCAACTCACAGAGATCTGCCTGTCTCTGCCTCCCAAGTGTTGGGATTAAAGGCATCCGCTAAAGGCATTCACCACCAAGCCTGGCTAAAATCGAGCTTTCTTATTCCTTTGTACTGTACTCAAATAAGGGACCTGGTGGGTCAGAACCTTTGTTCTCTAGGTTGATAGTAAACTAGTGAGGACTTTTTTGAGTTGTCTCTAGATTTTGGTGGTTTTTTTGGTTGGTTTTTTTTGTTTTGTTTGCCTTTCCTGCTTTCCTCTCCCCCACACACCAGTTTCTTCATAGTCAGAAAATCCCAAGACTGTTGCCTTCCACTGGAGCTAAAGTTACAGACGGTTTTGAATGAGTGGGTGATGGGAATTGAGCCAGGGTCCTATGGCAGAGCAGCCAGTGCTCTTAACCCCTGAACCATCTCTCACCCCGTTCATGCTTTACACATGCTAACATGATTGTTGCCCTGAGCCCCTTGCTTCCACTGTAGTTCGTGAGTTTTTTACTAGAAGTTTCTGTCATAGTACTGCTTACAAGAAGATTCAATAGACTCGTGACCACTAGCTGCCTTTTAGTAGATGAAGCTTCTGATTGATTCTGTAGTTTTTTGCTTCATGTTTTTCTTTCTTGACATTATTTAAATAAGTCTTGCTTCTCTTTGAAAAGCAAATTTTCTCATTACATGTCCACTTCCTGGCCTTATCTCGTAACTCTGAAGAGTGCTTCACATTCTCATTGGTTTGTTTTACTATCTTGTTCTTACATTTTTATTTTCATGTCAGGATCAGATATTGTGTTCATTTTCTCCTTGAGACAAGTTCTTTTTGTCCTGGATCCAAAAAGCCGACACCTTTCTGAGATTCCTCCCTCTTGATTTATTTTAAGTCTTCTCATTTTTCCATTTAGCATAGTGTGTATAACTTTGCATAGCATTTACCACTGGTCTGTTTCCTTGACATTAAAAAGATGTATTTTTTTTCTTTGAGAATTTCAATTCCTGTATGTGAGAGGACCTTGTTAAATGATCCTAAACCACTCTATGACAGGCTTCATTTTCTCACTGAGCTAGCCTTGGCTTAAGTTTCTGTTTCTCAGAAATAGAGGCTTCAGTTACAGGAAAAAAACACAGAAAATGGGCAGCCAGTCAGAACTGGCCAAGACACATGGCCAGGGGAGATAAGGTTGCTCAACTGCCTGTTTAATTGGTCTCTAGCTCATGACTAACTCCTGACTTGGTGCCACCCAATCCCCAATGAACCTGTACCAGAGCTTCGCATTTACACCAATGGAAATAAAGATGACCTAACAATATCAGGAATTCCCCTAGCTGGCTTTATAAGGGCCTGTGCACTCACCTTTTGGCAGCCATTTTGTAAAGGGGCTGGCCCAGCATGCAGGATTCTTATTGTCACACTTGCCAATTGCATATGTGAATGGTGGTCTCTGAGCAGCAACTTTATGACCCTGACATCTGTATTTTTATCACTGATTTTTGCTGCTTTCTTTCCTTTCTTTTTAATACCATACTCAGGCTGGCCCCAAAACTCACAACAATCTCCCGGCCTTAGTTTCATTAGTACTAGGATTGTGAACCTAACCACTACTGTACCCAGATGATTTGTTTTATTTTAAAGACACACAGTAATGTGGAATGTTATCCTACTTCAGGGCTTTCTTCTTTGCCCTCACTCACCAACCACTGGTACCCTGAGGGAAAGGGTACCCCACTGGTCCCAGGCAACAGCAGAAACTGAGAGCTACTGGAAGGCGGGGCTCACAACCACAGCTTCAAGCATTGAAAGGCAATAATCTGGAGGCTTGCTGAATACCAGGTATGCAATCAGGTGCACAGAGATACATGCAGGCAAAGCTTTCATCACACAAGTTAAAATTTGAAATAATTTTACTTGGACAGATACTAAAAAACACCACGAACTGCTTTATTTCTGGTATCTATTTTATATTTTTAATTTCTATTTTCAAAATATTCAAAGTACCCTTTTTGATTTTTTAAGGTGTTTTTACATCTGTAATCCTAGCACACAAGGAGGCAGATGCAGGTGGATCTCTGCAAGTTGGAAGCCAGACTGGTCTACAAAGCAAGTCCAGGACAACCAAGAAAGGCTACACAGAGAAACCCTGCCTCCAAAACAAAAGAAAACACTACACTGGAGAACATGATTAAATCCTCTTGTTACTGATTGGACTCTTACTTAGACTCAGAGTCACCATGACTTGTATTTAAGTGTTGATGAAGAAAGATGGAAGATGGCAATCAAATGTGCCATTGAGCTGTGGTCGTGAGCCACACTTTTAATCCCTGCACTCAGGAGACAGAGGCAAGGAGATTTCTGTGAGTTCAAAGCCAAAGTTTAGGAATACCCACATATTGACCACTTGAACACCAGACTTACATTGATAGAAGTTTATTTGGATGCTAAATAAGAACTGAGAAATTAAGGCCACAACCTTTAAACTTAGACTATGACATTGGTAACAAGAACTGACGAGTTAGGGCCATGGTCTGAACTTGAAAATTAGACCATAACATTGGTTTGCTTTTAAGGCAGGCTTTTCATAAGAAAAAAAACATAGCTATGTAACAATTAGGTAACCAGGTAGGAAGCAAGGAGAGCAGCATTACGTTAGTTTTATTAGCTAAACACAAGAAGAATCAATTTTGTTCTGAGCACAATGTAAGCCGCTTGCTGGACAAAGTATTTTAAGCTGATTGGCTGGGATTCAGGGTAGGAGAGCCTTTGGGGGCTTTTTAGCTCTCTGGGAGTGAGGAACATAGCAGGATGTTGCAGCCTTAATTTTAATAGAACATTATTTATTTTT
Organism: Acomys russatus; assembly: GCF_903995435.1. NCBI lineage: Eukaryota > Metazoa > Chordata > Mammalia > Rodentia > Muridae > Acomys > Acomys russatus. Next base: position 11,963 of record NC_067138.1, read on the forward strand.
AAATTAAGTAGAATATGTGTTTATTAGTTATTGTTTTATTTTAAGCAGGGAGCATTGAACCATTTTGGTCTTAGGTGCATAGGAGCTGAGAAATTTAATTTAATTTAATTTTATAATTAAAATGGAAACTTGGAGTTAAAATGGTTCTTGATATGCTAAGAGCTGGTATTAATAGAAGAGCTACAATTATGCTAGAAAATAATTGAAGTAGGTTTTAATGGGGGTGCTATAGAGTTTAAGCAGGTTACAAATATACATATATTTGCATACATATATATTTAAGTGTGCATATACATATTATATTATTGTATTTATGATTGAGTAAAGATAACACTGTAGATGTCAGTCACTTATAAACCTCGTGATAGGAACTCATGATTAAATATAAACTTCTTAAAAATATTTTTTTCTAGCCAGGTGTAGTGGCCAACGTTTATAATTTCAGCACCCAGGAGGCAGAGGCAGGTAGATCTCTGTAAGTTGGAAGCCAGCCTGGTCTATAAAGCAAGTCCAGGACACCCAAGGCTACATAAAGAAACCCTGTCTTGTAAAACCAAAAACAAATTTTTTTTAATTATTAAAAAATAGATTATTTTCTTATACAATTTACACTAACCACAGTTTCCCCTCCCTCCACTTCTCCCAGATCCCCCAGATCCCCATCGTCAAGATCCACGCCCTTTCCTTTTCCCCTCAAAAAAGCAGCAGGCCTCCAAGAGACAACAACCAAACATAAGAAAACAAGATACACTAAGACAAGATAAAAGCCCTCACATGGAGGTTGGACAAGACAATCAATAGAAAGAAGAGTTCCCCAAGGTCCAAGGGTAGGGACCCATTGGAAACTTCCAATTTAGACTTCCAAGAAAATTCCAAAGAGAGAGGGAGAGAGAGGGAGAGGGAGAGGGAGAGGGAGAGAGAGAGAGAGAGAGAGAGAGAGAGAGAGAGAGAGAGAGAGAGAGAGAGAGAGACTCTTCTCTGCCTAATGTATGGCTGTGGGTCTCTGCACCCACTCCCATCTGCTGTTGGAGGAAGCCTCTCTAATGATGACTGACCAAGGCATTGATCTCTGAGCATAGCAAAATCTCATTAGAAATCATTGATTTTTTTTTCCTGTCATGATTGGTTCTACCCTAGCTCTCTGGGCTATCCAGTCTCCAGTTTCTGGCCATCCAGACAGTGTAGGGAATACGCTTACTCTTGTGGTGTACGCCTCCAGTTAAATCAGACATTGGTTGGCCATTCCCACAAGTTTCATGCCACCACTGCCCCAGTACATATTATAGGCACCAAACAGTAGGTGTAGGTTTTTGTGGCTGAGCTGATGGCCAAGTTTCTCTTTCTATAACCTGCAGAGTACCTTCTCACACCAAAAGAGACCAGAATGTAGGGAGGAAAGTTCCATGTAGGCACCAGCTCGACCTCTCTATATACAACAAGCCACGTGGATGTTGTCCTCCGCAATGGGGCCCCACTCTCATAGAATCCAGGATGGTTCTACTGCACTAGGTTTCCACTTCAGCCCCCAAATGCCCACCAATTCCATCTCTCTCTCTCTCTCTCTCCTCTCTCTCTCCTCCTCTCTCTCTCTCTCTCTCTCTCCTCTCCCTCCCCCCCTCCCTCGCTCCCTCCATCCCTCCCTCTCTCTCTCTCTCTCTCTCCCCCCCCCCCTCTCTCTCTCTCTCTCTCTCTCTCTCTCTCTCTCTCCCCTCCCCTCCCCATACTCTCTTCCTCCATCCCCCCCAATCCTGATTCCTCCCACTAACATCCCCACCCCCACCCACCCCCGAGTCCACCCATAAAATCTATTCTATTTTCCTTTCCCAGGAAGGTCCATGCACCCCTACTAGATCCCTCCTCTTCACCTAACCTCTCTGTGGACTGTAGTTAGATTATCATTCACTTAGCAGTAATATCCACTTGTAAGGGAATATATTCCATACTTGTCTTTCTGGGTCTGAGTTATAATGAAATACTTGTTTTCATACTCTTACAAGAACAGACAATTGCTGTTTTAAAATTCTGTAGTTCTTTTAAATTTCTCACAAGATGGTCCCTATTTTAATATTACCAAATCGGAGTTGCAATGGTCCCTCACAGACTAGAGCTTCTCTCAGCCCTCATCAGAGAAGTCTCTTTCTGAGGTAGGCTACAGCAGAGAGTCATAATTGATCCAGGTGCTTCTCTAACGAGCCCCCAGCAAGGCCCAGGAACACTGAGGAAGAGGGGAGGAAAGACTCGCAGAGCTGAAGGGTGGGGAGGAGTGCCATGAAATGCTATCTTATGGATATGACATGTTCATACCAATCAGAAACTCACAGCACTTGTGACTACGTGCATAAGACCAGCATGCACACACATGCGCACGCACGCGCGCGCGCGCGCACACACACACACACACACACACACACACACGCATGCATGTAAGGGATTAGTTGTGAAAAATAAGGGTAAGGTCAACAAGAATGTGACAAGATAACAAGAGGTAACGGAAAGTGAATCTGATCACACGCTGTATGTATATGAAATTGTCAAGAACCAAAATATTAATATATAAAATTACAATGAGGGCTAGAAAGATGGCTCCTAAGTTAAGAGCATCCATGTTAGTGGCTCACAATCACGTGCAACTCCAGCTGCAGGGCATGCAACACCTTGTCCCCAACTCCTAGGGCACTGCACAAACCCACACGTAGACACACATATATGCATAATTTAAAATGAAAATAAAGTGTTTTTTAATTGAAATAGGAAAAGGGGGAAAGTATATTAGGCTTAACCTATATCTGTTTCTTCAATGTCAGTGAAATAATTTTCATATAAAGAATTGAGAATTCATTAAAAAAAACAGAATTCTGAGAGAAAAATATTTTTTAGCATATGATAATATACTTCCAGAAGTTCTCAATGGAAATTTTATATATAAGTTAGAAAGTAATACGTGCAATTTAAATTTCTGATTAGAGCAGTTGGGTGCAGACGGCAGAGGCAGGCAATCTCTATTAGTTCCAGGCCAGCTTGGTCTATGGAGCAAGTCCAGGACAGCCAGGGCTACACAGAGGAAACCCTCTTTCAAAACAATAAAAAAATAAAAATACTTAATAGATTTGACCGATTCTAATACTCTAGGCTGAGAAGACTGACAAAAGAGTAAACAGAACCAACTATTTACAAAAGGAATTTAAAAATAAATGCAAGTTAATAATAAAGGCTACCATTTACCACACTTTGCATTATCTAATCCTCCCAGTTATTTATGATTAAGATATTTTTAGTGTCAGGTGGTGGTGGTGCAAGCCTTTAATCCCAGAACTCCGGAGGCAGAGGCAGCCGGATCTCTGTGAGTCGAGGCCAGGATGTTCTATAAATTTAGTCCAGGACAGCCAAGGCTACACTGACAAACCCTGTCTTGAAAAACAAACAAACAAAAACCCAAACAAATGAAAAAAACAAAACTAAACTAATATTTTTCTTCTTCTTCTTCTTGTTCTTCTTCTTCTTCTTCTTCTTCTTCTTCTTGTTCTTCTTCTTCTTCTTCTTCTTCTTCTTCTTGTTCTTCTTCTTCTTCTTCTTCTTCTTCTTCTTCTTCTTCTTCTTCTTCTTCTTCTTCTTGTTTACTATTTTGAGAAACCAAAATGGAAACCAAATGAAAGAAAGGGACTGGACAGATGACTCAGTGGTTAGAGCATGTCTTAGTTCTGCTTTTTTTTTTTTTTTTTTTTTGGTTTTTTGAGACAGGGTCTCTCTGTGTTCACCTTGGCTGTCCTGGTCTCGCTTTATAGCCCAGGGGGGCCTCCAACTCACAGCGATCCACTTGCCTCTGCCTCCCGAGTGCTGGGATTAAAAGCGTGCGCCACCACGCTCGGCCTTAGTTCAGCTTTTATATTGCTGTGAAGAGACGCTGTGCCTACCCGGGCTCATTATCGTCATGGCGACAAGCATGGCAGTGTGCAGGCAGACGTGGTGCTGGAGAAGGAGCTGAGTTCTAACACATGGATCCACAGACCGCAGAAAGAGCAAGTGAGCCACTAGACCTGGTGATGAGAGTCTGAGACCTCAAAGCCATCACTTTTCTACAACAAAGCCCCACCTACTCCAACAAGGCCCCACCTCCTAGCCGAGCCATTTCCTGTGGACAGACTAGGGCCATTTTCATTCAAACCTTGGCACCCAGGGCTATATGTAGAGGGGAGAAAGGTGGGAGCTGCCTGCCTGTGCACTGCTCCTGAGAACACTCCCTTCTCACCACCCCAGAGAAGGGAGTCCAGCAAGAATTCAGGATAATTATGTTCCGTTAACTTGGTAGAGAAGCGGCTTAAAGAGATTAAGTTTGTGAGAATAAAGAGAGTAATAATCCTTTACACCCTACCCTGAAGCATGTAATTCCACTCACTGCTGTTGGGTTTTCCACGTCATGCTCTTGCTGTTGTCTGCCGGACAAATTTCATTTTAAGCCGCTGGTGGTGATGGATGGTACGAGGGTGGTACAAGTTTGATCCATCAAGCTTGTGTCTTAAAATTTGTTTACAAAACAAAAACAAAAAAAAAAATTCAGAAAATCAGTAGTGGACCAAGAAAGTACATAGTCCAACTTCATTGTAACCTTCCAAAAGTTTTGCAAAATAAATAAATAAAGATAAAGATTAACTGACTTCCAAAACTCAAAGAGAACCTTCCAGAATCTAACAAATCACTACAGAGAAACTTACCACTTCTTTATCTGTAAAGTGAATGAATACATGCCTTGTTATTGTGTTTTTACAAAGAGGGGGCCGAATCACTGCACAACAAAAGACCGAAACAAAACAAGGCAAAAAACAAAACCTCCCAGTGAAAGACCCCCGAAGGGAGACCCTCACTCAAGCCTCGGGATGGCGCGCACCCAAAGACACACAAACGACCGTCTTGCTGTAAACACACACAAGGTAGTTTATTGGCAGAGCTCTGGGTCGACACGTATGTCGCGCAGGAGACAGAAGGGTTGACCCCGAAGCCCAGGGGTTTGGGGTTTATATGGACAAAGGTCAGGAGGAGTGGGAAGTTTTGGTGCGGCCACACACGATTGGTTGTTTCAAACATTTGAACATCAGCAAATTGCGTAGGCACATCTGGGGTAAGGTCGGACTTAATCACACGGGAGCAATCCTCAGTTCCTGTTTCCTCGGAACCCGAGGGTGGATATTTATCTGAGCTAACAACACATCTGGTTAAACTTAAATGTGGAACATTGTGTGTGGGCCTCAAAAGGGATTAAGCAAACACCATAAGATTGGATGAGTGGTCTTGGCTCATTACTCACTCGATCATGTCCGGTACCTGTTTCTCTCAGGAATTTGTCCTTGTGTACCCTCCCTATCTTTTATGGCCAGCAGGTCCCTGGAACACTCAATAGGTCTTTGTTTCCTAGCTCTGCATTCTTTGTGACTTATCATCTGGGGCCTTGGCTAGCAAACCTGCTGACCTGCATCTCAACTATTTGGGCTTATGAGTTAGAGAGTTAAGTAAAAATTCTCTCTCTCACCAGTACATTCTGGAATGCCACCCAGGCCAATCCGGCTATTACCAGCCAGACCTGCCCCGCCAAGCCTTGGCACTGAGAGAGTTCAGTTCCACCGCTGAGGGAAGGATGGTTCAGAAAGGCTCCAAGGGAGGGGCTGAGAGATCTGGGCATGGCCTCAAGGGGGCGGAGAACTGGAGTCTTGGAGAATGGGAAGTGTGCGCTGATTGGCCCAGCTTCCTCAGTGGCCATCCATCAACACCAATCAGCGGCGAATGTGCTTCCCTATGCGAAAGCTCCTGCTCGGGCCGCCTCCCCTCAAGCCGGGAGCAGCTCCTTCACTGTGCGCTGACCCCGTGGAAGGTAGCGCCTGGTCAGGGCGCTGAGGGGACCTCCACCTGGGACGCTGGCCCCTCCCCGGGCTCCTCATCTCTTGCTCGCCCACGAGTCTGTTTCCCTGGTAGGCCTCTCGGATAAGGCACGTGGGGCGAGCTGAGAGCAGGCCCGGGGAGGGTGGTCACCGCGGAGAAGCCCTGGCTGTCAAGGTGAGAAGGGGTTCCTGAGTGGATGGCGGGGGGGGGGGGGGGGGGGGGGGGGGGGGGGGGGGGGGGGGGGTGGGGGGGGGGGGGGGGGGTCCGCGCGCACGCTCCGGGACACAAGATCTGACTAGTCTGCCCTTGGAGAGGCGAAGCAGGAGCCTTGTCCTTGTGTCATGCCTCCCAGTCCCAACCTGCACCCATGAGCTGAGTTAGTGGTTCCTCACCAAGGCGACTCTCAGCTCCTGTTATATCTTTAAATTGTCAAGAGAAGGATCGTCCTCTGTATCCAGGACTTAGGTTGTGCTCGGGACTCAGAGGACTGTAATGCATACTTATACCAATGAGAGTCTCAGCTTCGCCTAACTTTTTCTTTTGGATTTTAAATGGCGTTAGACGGTGAGGAGCATTGTGTGCTAAGTACTCCGCCACACTGACTCATCGCGTGTTATTCACAGCCGGTCCAAGAAACAGATGTCACCCTCATTTCAAAGATGTAGAAATAAGCTCATTTTCTGGCCATAATTAAGCACCTGTCTATATACTAAGCAGGTTGTGTGACTCCATTTAAGCCACGCAATTCATGAGCTTAGGTAATAATATTATTTCTATTTAACAGGTAAGGAACTAAGAAAGGTTCACGTTGTTAATCTATATAGCAGAGCATGTACTGTCATTTAAGTTTTCGGTTTGGGTGTGTCTTGTGTGGAAGTATCTATTTCTGGCATATATTGGCAATGTCTTTCCCGAAGATGGAAACTTTTTTTTAAGCCATAGTTCATGTCCTATACACACACACTTTAGGAATGTGACTTACTGGGAGAAGGTGGAAATTAACTTAGGGCACTTTGCAGTGTCTTAGACTTAATGGAGACAGGGGGCATGCACTATAAAGCATTTCTTGGCACAGAGTAAAGATGGCCAGGCAGGAAGGAGCTCTTACTCTGTTTTTCTGGGTTTGTTCTTTTTATAGATGCTAGAGGTCCTGACAACTGACTCTCAGAAACTGCTACACCAGCTGAACACGCTGTTGGAACAGGAGTCTTGATGTCAGCCAAAGGTCTGCGGCTTGAAACTCATTGAGTCTGCACATGACAATGGCCTCAGAATGACTGCAAGACTAAGAGACTTTGAAGTAAAGGGTCTACTCAGTCTCACTCAGTTCTTTGGCTTTGACACAGAGACATTTTCCCTAGCTGTGAATTTACTGGACAAATTCCTGCCTAAAATGAAGGTATATTTAAGCTACGATATCCCATTTCTTCATTTCCTTCCAAGTGCCTTTAAGAGGTCAAATTGCAGAGAGCTGGAGAAATGGCTCAGTGGTCAATAGGGCTGGCTGGTCTACCAGAGGCTCTGTTTAGTTCCAAGCACCCAAGTGGGCAGTTGAGATCTGACACCCTCTTCTGTCCTCCTCCAGCACCTGCAGAAATGCAGCAAACATTCACTCATGTACACGTTAAAATTAATTTAAAAAGGGGGGGGGCATCAAATTGCTGGTTTCTAGAGCTGCTATTTAAAATACATTTTCAAATGCTGTGGTAGTGCTTTCTTCTCATAGTCAGAAGCAGTAACACATCACTTATTCGTTGTATACTGAATCAGAAAATAATCCCTCAGTCCCCCAACTCTCCTGACCTTAGTGGACCCCGGCAAGTCGGCTCAATAAAATTCCTTTGCTTTTGCATCAACCCTGAACTCTGGCTCTCAATTGGGCTTCCAGGAATAGACTCTGACAATCTGAGTCTAGCGCTGAGAGAAGGAAAGTTAGCCTCCCCCAGGATTGAGCCCCAGGTCTGAAGGGAAAGGCTTCCCCTATAGAAGTTTACTGCAAACATTCTAGGCTTATGTTAGCAGATAGAGGCTGGAAGCTGAAGCCTTCAAGGTCTGACCTTGCAGAAGATTAGATTGTAGGGAGGCCAGAAGCTTCCAGGCCTAGGCTTAGGGGTAGTTAGACACAAATGCTCTGGGCTCAGCCCAAGCCATGTGTTCGTAAAGCTTGGGTGTAGCTCTCATCTCATGCCCTCAGCTGAGGAAATAAAAACTACATTTACAGGAAAAGCTAGTGTCGCGACCCTTCCGACCAGCAGAAAATAAGGACGCAACCCAAATGTTCTTCTCCAGGCAGTTTATTCAGGAACCTTTTCAGCAAGCTTCTTCTTTTCCTGGACCCCAGCGCTCCTCTTATATACTCTGCCTCACCCAATCAGCAGCTCTTACATCGGTAGCTCCAATTGGTTACATCAGAGCAAAGCACAGCCCACAACCCAAATAAGGACTTGTTTACCAGCCAGGAGCAGAATTGCAAGCCATATTGCCTGGCAGGTTGCCAGAAACTTCAGCTTCCCACAGTTCCCCCTTCTTTGTTTTAAAACACAACAGGCGGGAGTAGAGGTCTGATCTCCAGTTGTCAAAATGGGAGATTGTAATGGCCCAGCCAAACTCCACTCAGGGAGTCTGGCTTGGCCACACCCAACCCAGTGCCTTTTTCCTGGAGACGGAGTCTGGGACACTAACCCGTATGCAATCAAACATGCTCCTCAGGATGACGCTGGTCTTCATGCAGCTCCATCCCTGCAGTGCTAAGCCTCGCATCCTGAGCGTGACGATCTGGGGGACTGCTCATAGATCGTTCATATAACCAAGCCAAATCTGTGGAGATTGGCCATCATCTAGGGCTGTAAAACTTGGACAACCATGGCATTTGCTCTTTGTTGTTGAATGTGCAATCGGCACATAAACCAGAACGCAAGGCAGCTGATAAGAATGAGGCACAGGCCCAATGCCCCCATGTTCGCTCATTCCCGGAGATGGCCCATGGCTTGAGCAATCCAATGTGAAAGGTCGGTAGCCATGGTGAGGTCAACTCGTGTGGAGTTGATGTGAACAACTGAAGGTCCTCAATTCTTTTGGTAGGATTTCAAATTTTCCAGTCCAATTACCTGTAAGATACTTAGACAATTGTCTGGACAAGTTAGCAGAATGGGATATGTTATTAAAGGAGATAGATGTTACACAGAGACCCGAATACTTCCGATGACATCCAAGCTGGGCTATCTCGGATGCTGATCTCAAGGTGAAATCATTGGACGTATCACCATTAGCAATTGAAACAGATCCAGAAGGAACTAAGTGTTTTGGAAGAGGATATTAAAAGAGTGAAAGCACAGTGCCTCAATTTGAAGCTCCTTCTCCATCACACGTTAGCATTATTGACTCCACAGAATACATCCAACCTCCAGGTTTCAGTGGGACTTCTCAGTCCTATCTGTTTTGATATGATTGAGGAGGCGTACATGACAAAATGCGGCCACAGCTTTTGCTACAAGTGTACTCATCAGAGTTTGGGGAACAACAATAGATGTCCCAAGTGCAACCATGCTATAGACAACATTGATCATTTCCATCCCAATTTCTTGGTGAATGAACTCATTCTCAAACTGAAGCAAAGACCTGAAGAAAAGAGGTTCAAGTTGGACCACTCAGTGAGCAGCACCAATGGGCATAGGTGGCAGAAACAGCTATGCCTAACCCACCTGTGCCAGCTGTACTGGTCCGCTGAACCCTGTCTGACATCTCCAATGCCAGCTCCCCCCCCTGGCTGGTTGCCTCTGAATGGCAATCCCACAAACTTCAATGAGGGTTCCCAAGTTCCTGAGAGGCCCCCCAAACCATTCCCTCGGAGAATCAACTCTGAATGAAAAGCAAGTAGCTATCAACAAGGTGGAGGTGCCACTGCTAGCCCTGTTGTCATTGCCCCCTCGCTGCAGCTCTCAAGTGAGATTGAGTGCCTCATGAGTCAAGGCTACTCCTATCAGGACATTCAGAAAGCTTTGGTCATTGCCCACAACAACATTGAGACGGCCAAAAACATCCTCCAGGAATTTGTTTCTATTTCTTCTCCTGCCCATGTAGCCACCTAGCACATCTCTTCTTGCAGTGGCTTCAGAGGACCCATGAGCTGGGCTCTTGCTCAAGGAACGCCGAGGAAAAACAGTGGCAGAGTGCCGTAAAAGCAAAGGACTAGGGAACACCGACAAAATACCAGATCGAAGTTCATCAGTCCTCTCTTTGTGAAAAAAGATTATCATTAGTAGGCACTTCAGAAGAAACATCTTGCTTGAAAGCAGCCAATCTGGTAAGTCTCTCAGGAACCCAGATGGGCTGTGACTGCGTCTGTGGAAACACACAAACAGAGCCTCTCGCCCACACCACTACAGGATCAGGTCCATTCCACTTTCCTGTGAGAACAACCTTCCAGAGGACCATGCCCTTAGAGGCAGGCTCCAGGGAGCCATGTTGATCAGCCGCAGATCGGCCATCTTTATCCAGATGAAAAAAATTCAAGGTCAAGAGGGCAATAGCCAGGTGCTCCTTTGGTGTTCTGCCAGAGGCTATTCCCCCTTTTTGTTTTAATAAACACTCTTTTAAAGTTCTATGAGCTCGTTCTACAATGCCCTGTCCCTGAGGATTATAGGGCAATCCATGGTTTAACTGTATACCTATTTGTTGACAAAATTGAGTAAAAGAAGCAGAAGTATATGCAGGACCATTGTCAGTTTTTAATTGTTTTGGGATACCCCAAGCACTCCAGGCTTCAAAGCAATGTGATATAACATGTTTGGCTTTTTCCCCAGCAAGGGCTGAAGCAAAAATGATACCTGAAGTGGTATCCACTGACACATGCACATATTTTAATTTTCCAAATTCATTAACATGAGTTACATCCATTTGCCATATATGTAGGGGACATAACCCTCTAGGGTTCACACCCCATGATGGATTGGGCAAAAAGGGAACACATGCACCGCAAGCCTTGACAATACCCCGCGCATCAGCATGGGACACTTGAAAACGGTGTGCAAGGGTGCCTGCATTCACATGAAATCAAGAATGAAACTGTTGAGCCTTTTCTACATTAGACATTCCACAAAACAAAAATATAGCATGTGTAGCTTTATCTCCAAAATCATTATTTTCACTCAAAGGACCAGGAAAATTCAAATGAGCTCTAATATGCTGCACAAAAAAGGGATTTTTTACGGGACCAAATCTCTTGTTGTAATTGAACTAAAATAGGTTGAATAGGGATTTTAATATTAATTTTTCCTGCCACTTCTAATTCTTTTAAAATATTAACAACATACTGGGAATCTGACAACAAATTAAATGCCTCTTTATGGCTTTGAAATACTAACACAATACGCAACTCAATAATTTGGGGGGATGCTGGAGCGAATTGAATGACTATTGGCTCTTTTCCATCCAAAACATGAGCACCACATCCGGTCTTTGATCCATCAGTAAATATAGTACAGGCACCCTCTAAGGCTGGCTCCTTGTTACTTTTGGGAAAATAATGGAATGTTCTTTAACAAAATATAGAATTGGATCTTTAGGTAAATGATTATCAAATTCACCATCAAAACTACATCTCAATATGGCCCAATCATCAATCATAGCTAATAGCACCTCTATTTGTTGAGTAGTGTAGGGCACAATTATTTCTCTGGGTGAGTACCCAAAATGTTGAATGCATTGTTGTAATCCTTGCAATCCCAGTGTTGCTATAGCAGAAGGATAGTGACTCAGAGTTTTAGACGGGGAAGTTCTGGGATGTATCCACAAAAGGGGTATTCCCTGCCATATAATTCCAGTAGGCTGACTGCTGGTAGGTAATAAACATAATGAGAATGGGTGTCCTTCCTGCCTTCTCCCTAGAGAGCCTTTTGCCAATTCATCCTCCACTAAGGAGAGGGCCTCTCAGGCTTCAGGTGTTAACTTCCTATTAGAGGTTAATTCTGGATCTCCCTGTAAGATATCATACAATGGTCGCAGCTGTTAATTAGATAACTTTAAGAATGGCCTCACCCATTGACTATCTCCCAATAATCTTTCAAAATCATTCAGGGTATTTAAACTATCTACTCGCAATTGAAGTTTTTGAGGTATAATCTTATCTGAATATATTTTTACTCCTAAATAATCCACAACCTTATCTTTCTGAACTTTTTCTGGGGCAATATACAATCCAAATCATTTTAAATCTTTTACGACCTGGCAATAAGCCAAATCCAATTCTTGTTCATTCTTTCCTGCTAGTAAAATATCATCCATATAATGATAAAATATATGTTTTGAAAATTTTGTCTAATATTTTAAGGGCTTTGGCAACATAAAGTTGACACATGGTAGGGCTATTTGCCATGCCTTGAGGCAAAACAACACATTCAAATCTTTTATCAGGCTCTACATGATTAATTGAAGGCAAGGTAAAAGAAAATCGCTTTAAATCATTCTTATGCAGAGGAATAGAGAAAAAACAATCTTTAATATCAATTACAATAATAAGCCAATTCCTAGGAATTGTGGAAGGTATTGGGAAGCCTCGTTGAACTGGGCCCATAATTTCCATTTGTTTATTTATGGCTCTCAGATCATGTAATAATCTCCACTTTCCTGATTTTTTCTTTACCACAAAAATGGGTGTATTCCAAGGTGAAAAAGAGGACTGAATATGTCTTAGGGCTAGCTGTTCTTTTACCAAAGCTTTAGCAGCTTCAAGCTTTTTTGAGAAAAGCGGCCATTGAGGAACCCATACTGGCTCCTCAGATTTCCAGGTAATGGGTAGAGCCTCCTCCATGGCCCCTAGGAAAAACGCAGTCCATATCTTCCTTCCTTCTTTTCAGGTTGTATAGGGGATTTCCTTTCTTGTAGGTGCTTTCTCAACCCATATCCTGGATGGTACCCCATACTTTTCATCATATCCTGAGCTTGTTTACTGTAGCCAGTTTCATTGATTAAGCTAAACCCCATGTCTTGCAAGAGATCTCTACCCCACAGAGTAACAGGAAGTTCTAACACATAGGGCTGCATCCATCCCCCATGTCCCTCCTCATCTTGCCATTGTAGTTGTCTCACGCTAATATCCGGGGTTTTTGCATAACCCAAGCCTTGCAACATTTGGGCAGAGCTCTGTACTGGCCAGCATTTTGGCCAATCCTTTTTTGAAATTATTATTTTATCAGCGCCGGTGTCCAAAAGGCCTGTTATTCTTTTCCCCTCTATTTTCAGCTTTATCACTGGCCTTTTGTCTAGATTCATGGCATAAAACATAGAGTCTACTCCAGATGATCCAAATCCTTTATCTCCTCTTTCCTGGCCTTTTGCGGGGAACAGATCATGGCAACTAGGTAAGACTAGCAGCTGAGACAGCCTATCTCCAGGAGACATAGCTGCAACTCCTCTAGGGGAAGAAACCATAATTTTAACTACTCCAGAATAATCAGAATCTATAACTCTTGGATAAACAAGGATGCCTTGCATGGTAGTAGAGCTTCTGCCAATCAACAATCCCACTGTTCCTGGAGGAAGGGGACCCTTAAAATCAAACTCAACCACCTGAGGCTCCATCTGGGGAGTTAGTACAAGTCTGGTGGTAGAACAGAGGTCAAGCCCTGCACTTCCTTTTGTGCCTCTGCGGGCTGGTTCCAAGACATTGGAGGCTGGAGTGTGGGCCAGTGGCTCTCCATGGCCCCATATATTTGAGGGCCCTGAGGTCGGGGACCCCATGACCCATTTTTTGGCCGAGCTCCACCATATCCAGCAGTCAATGGTTGCCCATTGATTTCCTTTATGGAGCAGCACTCATTAGCCCAATGGTTCCCCTTTTTACATCTTGGGCAAAGGCCAGGGGTTCTAGGCGACTCTTCAGGTCCTTTCTACATAGGGCATTGTTTTTTCATGTGCCCCATCTGTCCACATTTAAAGCAAGCACCTCCAGATCTGGGTTTCTGCATTGCTGTCATCTGCATGACTGCATTGGTAAGGGGGCTGCCGACTTCCCTACAAACTTTCATCCAGACTTCTAACCCTCTGCTCTTATGTGGGTTGATGGCTTGGCGACATTCCTTAGTACACTGTTTAAAGAGGAGCTGTTTTATCAGGGGCATGGCAGTGTCAGCATCCCCAAATATTCACCCTGCTGCTTCTACCATCCTGGCCACAAAGTCAGCAAACAGTTTTATGGGGCCCTGCACTATCTTGGTGAGATTTCCTGTAACTTCACCTCTATTAGGCAAAGCTTTCCACGCTCTTGTGGCTGCCAAGTTAATTTGCTCATAAACCTGTTGAGGATATGTTGTTTGCCGATTGGCAAAGCAGCCCTGCCCTAGGAGCATATCCTGATCCCAGGCAGCCTGTCCTGCTGCTGCATTGGCAGCTGTTTGTTCACTCGCATACTCTATATAAAAGGCCTTCCAATCCAGATATTGTCCAGGGGATAGGCATGCCTTTACTAGGCTCATCCAATCCGATGGGGTCATGCAATACCTATGTAAACTTTCCAGTTGGGTGGTAACAAAGGCTGCACTCCATAGGTACGCACAGATTCTGCCAATTTTTGAACAATTTTAAAGTCCAGGGGCTCATGCTATCTATTGCCCTGCACATCCTGAAAGGCAGGAAAGCACTGATGGGTCCGTGCCTCTCTCCACACCTCTGGGCAAAAGGTACATCCTGTCCCAGAGCCGTTCTCTCGAACGTAGGGAGGAGGCTGAGGCAACTCAGATAGAGGCGGCCCAGGAGCCGAAAGCTCCACTCTGGATTCTAGCTTCTCCATTTTCCAGATCAGCTTTTCTACTTCCTTGTCTGAGTGCCCCCCCCCCCGAATCTGATGATGTTACAGATTTTGCTCTCAACAAGTCTTTAAGTGCGATAAACACAAGGCTGAATGGTAAATTTCCCATTTTACTTTGTTTCACTTCGTCCTCTACTGGGAACTTTATTGCTTGTACCGAGTCTTTATAGTCCTAACTGGAACTTTATTGCCTCCATACCTGAGAACCTTATTCGTCCCTCCCTTGCCAGGGAACTTACCAGTCGACTGCCCTGACCACTCGTAAATGACGAAGGATGTGCCCGTACGGGCCACTACTTGTCGCGACCCTTCCGACCAGCAGAAAATAAAGAGGCGACCCGAATGTTCTTCTCCAGGCAGTTTATTCAGGAACCTTTTCAGCAAGCTTCTTCTTTTCCTGGACCCCAGCGCCCCTCTTATATCCTCTGCCTCACCCAATCAGCAGCTCTTACATCGGTAGCTCCAATTGGTTACATCAGAACAAAGCACAGCCCACAACCAAAATAAGGACTTGTTTACCAGCCAGGAGCAGAATTGCAAGTCATCTTGCCAGGCAGGTTGCCAGGAGCTTTAGCTTCCCACAAGCTAGAGTTGGTGTAACTAGCTAACAGCCTTTTTATTGTCTAATGCAAAATGGTTAGTTTTGAAATCATATATACACACCAACAAAAACAAAAACAAAAACCAGACTCAGATGTGTGTGTGTCTGTCTCAAAAAAGAAAAAAATATATATATTTAAAAAAAAGAAAGAAAATAATCCCTCAAGCAATTAATTGCAGTTCTCCAGTAGGAAAGCTGACTGTATTTTAAAAACCTTTCTTGGGCCAGCAAAATAATTCAGCACGTAAGAGTACTTGCCACACCAACCTTAGATAGTCAAATCTAAGTTCTAACCCTGGAACATGCAGTGAAGAGAGAGAACCAACTTCCCAAAGCTGACACATATGCCCTCATATCCTCTCTCCCTTACATACACAAAGTAATAATGAAAATAAAATTAAAGGCCTGACATAATGGCGCACACCTTAATCCCAGCACTTGGGAGGTAAAGGCAGGCAGATTTCTGTGAGTCTGAGGGCAGCTGGGGCAACAATGTGAGTTTCAGAACAGCCAGGGCTACCTATGCAATTAGACCATTTCAAAAGATTTTTTAAAAATTAAATTAAATTAGAAATATTTCTTTAAAAACTGTTTTTACATATATTTGTATGTTTGTGTGTGTGCTGGCAGTGATGCTACATCATGTGTGGAGGTAAGAACCACTGCAGGAACCGATTCTCTCTGAGAATCACCAGAGAGAATCATCAATTTTTGGGGAATTGAACTCAGATCAGGGTTAGTGGCCCTCACACTAAAGCCTCAATCAGAACCTTTCTTGATAGACTGGATGGTTCATCTACACAGTTCGTAGATTTAAAGATGTTAAAGTCAGAATGTTAGGTTATGCTTAAGAATTAGATATATTTCTTAGCTGGTATCAACATATAAACATTCTAATTCCTTTAGCCATTTGGCATTTCCAGCATCAGTTTGCACGCAACAGAAAAGGAAGGATTGTCTGAGAGATGGCTTAGAGGTTAAGAGTGCTTGCTGCTCTTGCAGAGGTCCTGAGTTCAATTCCCAGCAACCACATTATGGCTCACAACCATCTATGAGATTTGGCGCCCTCTTCTTGTGTGCAGGCAGAACACTGTATACTAATAAATAAATCTTTAAAAGGGGGGAAGGGGCCAGAGAGGAGGCTCAGCAGTTAAGAGCACTGGCTGTTCTTACAAAGGACCCAGGTTTAAATCCCAGCAACCACATGACAGCTCACAACTCTAATTCCAGATACAAGGGATTTGACACACAGAGACATACATGAAGGCAGAACACCAATTTAAATAAAATTTTTAAAAAAGGAAGCATTGTCTGTCTGAAGGAGGAGGATCATTTATTATTTCCCAATAACTGACAAAATATATAGCTTTTAAAGCTTAGCTGTTAAAACTGAAGCTATCGTCCCTATCTATTCAAACTCACTGGTTCCAAAATGGCGCAGAAGACTCCTGTCTGAGTAGATGTTAGATCTGTTGGAGTGGAGGTATTTGTTTCAGATATACTTTCATAATGATGGCTCCTAGGTTCCCTTGTGTTCCATTCATTGAAGCATGGTAACAGCACACACTGCTGTTGTGTTTGTAGGTACAGGCGAAGCATCTTGGGAGTGTTGGACTAAGCTGTTTTTATTTGGCTGTGAAATCGATTGAAGAGGAAAGGAACATCCCATTGGCCACCAATTTGATCCGAATAAGTCACTATAGGTTCACAGTTTCAGACTTGATGAGAATGGAAAAGATTGTGTTGGAGAAAGTGTGTTGGAAAGTCAAAGCTGCTACTGCCTTTCAGTTTCTGCAGCTCTACTACTCAGTCACTCAAGAGAACTTGCCCCTGGGAAGGTATGTGAACTTCATTCAGAATAAAGAAAGGTTTGGAAATCAAAGGGATACTGTCTGACTGTTGCATAAAGTCGTTATTTTCATAGAATTCTGGTGAAATAATTTAATGCCACCTGTGGTCCTGTGGCGTTTGCTGCCTAACAGAAGTGAAAAGACAGCTGTCAAATTTTTATTAAAGACTCCTTCTTAAGATTAAAGGACATTTCTACTTTACAGAACCTAGGAAATAAGCATTTAACAAAAGTTATAGGAATACACTCAAAAAATGCAGAAATTTTTATTGAAACAACACAGTGCTACTTGTGGTAAACTACTGTCCACTGAATGGTTTGGACAGAATCATTCAAGACTCTTCCTTAAGAAGTTCTTGTTACTGATAGAAGAGAAATGCCTTTTCTTCAGATAATTTTCCACAAGTGTGTATGAATTTCATTGTAAAAACTGATTTCAATATATTTCTAAAACTACCAACTACACATATTACTGTCTATATAAAATCAATTTTGTTTTTTTTTAAAGGAGGACCAATCTTAATTTTGAAAGAGTAGAAGCCCAACTTAAGGCATGCCACTGCAGGATCATATTTTCTAGGGCAAAGGTAAATATATTATAAGATAAAGTGGAATCACAGCCATGCATTTTTCCCACTGGCATTTACTTCATATTTATCTTTTCAGCCTTCTGTGTTGGCATTGTCTATCATTGCTTTGGAGGTCCAGGCACTGAAGTATGTGGAGTTAACAGAAGGAATAGAATGTATTCAAAAACATTCCAAGGTATGCCAAAGTCATAGCACTGATCTTATTAGCCAGCTACAAAAGACATGGATTCAGTATACACCGAAAGTAAAATAAGATGCCATGTACTGCTTTAAAGCTGAGGTGGTCCTCCCCTAGTTCTCTTTGGATGATGAAGAAACATGATAATGAGAGTACATTTATTACTATGAATACTGGGGGCTTTTAATACATGTTCTCTAATTTATGTACAGATAAATGGCTGAGATTTGACCTTCTGGCAAGAGCTTGTATCCAAGTGTCTAAATGAATATTCATCAAACAAGTGTTCCAAACCCAATGTTCAGAAGTTAAAATGGATTGTGTCTGGATGCACTGCATGGCAACTGAAGCACAGTTATTCCAGAATAGCTCACCTGTGTGGGAAGCTGAAGCTCCTGGCAACCTGCCAGGCAGGATGACTTGCAATTCTGCTCCTGGCTGGTAAACAAGTCCTTATTTGGGTTGTGGGCCGTGCTTTGCTCTAATGTATGCACCCCGCCTTGTTGGGAACCAATTGGAGGTACCGACGTAAGAGCTGCTGATTGGGTGAGGCAGAGGATATAAAAGGGATGCTGGGGTGTTGGGGGAAAAAAAGGAAGGAAAAGAAGAAGCTTGCTGAAAAGGTTCCTGAATAAACTGCCTGGAGAAGAACGTTCGGGTCGTGTCCTTATTTTCCGCTGGTCGGAAGGGTCGCGACACACCTGCCAACAATTCCTGAAACCCTTTCTTAGTTGGTACATCTGACTGTTATTCTCTGACAACAGGAATTGTTCCAGTGTGATAATTTTCTGCTCCAACTGAAGAATTGAAATACTCTCTACAGTATAAACATGGGATTAAAACAGTAAAGGGAAAATGACTTTGTTGACCTGGTTTTAGAATACTGGAAGGCATTCACTACATACACTGCACAACAGTCTTAAGAGAAAGGAGTCATCAAATCACCCCCCTCTCTCTATATATATATATATGTATATACATATACATATATATATATATGTATAATAAAACATTTGTCAAATGATTAGCTTAGGAAAGAGTCCTCCAAACCTGAATTTTAACAGCAATTACTGAAATAGCAGTTTTTAATTACATATCACCTCACTGTAGCTTACTTAAAATTACAGAAGCCCAAGCATAATGACAAAAAAATGTAACCCATTTATGAACAAATTTGAGTCTGCTCATTAATTAAAAACCTGAAGTATGAACTTGGGTGATGGATTTACAAAGTAATATAGGGCAGTGTTCACATTAGGTTTCTGGAAACTCCTGAGCTGTCTTAATTCTAGAGTCAGTATTTTACCTCTATAGTAGTTAGACAAACCAAAGTAATCATATGCATAAAAATGTAAACTTGGTCCCTGATACATACACATTTTTGCCATCTAAATTTCTTTTTTTTTTTTTTTTTTTTTTTTTTTTTGCCATCTAAATTTCTTAATCATAGCAAAAACTTATCTTTTTTATGATTAGAAATAAATGTTTCTGGGAGTGGTGGCACATGTCTTTAATCCCAGTACTAGGGAGACAGAGGCAGGTGGATCTTTGTGAGTTCAAAGGTAGCCTGGTCTACACAGTGAGTTCCAGGACATCCTGAAAGCTACATAATAGATCCTGTCTCAAAAAAAAAAGCAAAAACAACAACAAAAAAAAAACCCACATATTACACATTTAAAAAACAAATAAAATAAACATAAAAGAAAAAATGCAAAAAACATAAATGTTGCTGGGAAGAAGGTTCAGAAGCATGCTTGCCCCAACACTGACAACCTGACTTACATGACTGAAGGAAAGAACAAACTCCCACAAGCTTTTTGGGAAGTTCTTCTCTGACATATGCCCTTGCCTCATACCCCCCTGCAATAAATACATACTTATGCATCTTAAATAGGACCAGTTCACCTTCAGCAGCGCACAGAATTTGGCAGGTTTCTGTTGAGTTTGTATTGTTTGCTTAGGCAGTAGGATTGCAGCAGCAACAACAAAAACTGTTCCTGAAGTCTTTTTGTTACTGTGACCTATGGTACAGGATTTAAGCTAAAAAAAAAAAAAAAAAGAAAAAGCTCATCTTACCACGTTAGCAGAATGGTCTCAGGGTCAGGACCTGGTTCTAGGCTTGGTAAAGCTATGCTTAGATTTGAATTCACATATGAAGCATTCAAATCAAGGCTAAAGACATATATGTGAAATTAAACTCTGAATCTTCCTTTTCACATTGATCTGACTTCCAAGATTGGGTCAATCTATATTTAGGTGATATTGAAAATGGTAAACTACTTAATTTAAATCTCAAATTTTAAATTATGAGGTTTACATCAAAACCAACATTTCACAAACACACTTTGAAAAGTATAAGTATTTAAGCAGTAAATGGTTTATTGGCACCCATAACCAACAGCTAAATTAGAGGTGGGATTTTTTTTAGTGCTATATGAGAATTACATTTAAAATTGTGGCTGTTTTATATAAGGCAGATTTCACAAATTCTGAAAATATATTGTTACCTTTAATATTTCTTCAGAGAATAGGCGGTCTGTATCCATAATAAAAGAAAAATTCTAAAGAATTGCTGCCTCAGTCTAGTCCCATTTGAGGAAATTTGTTTTTACTGTAGTAATAACTGGATGAATTATTACTCTCAAAATTTCTTTATTGCACTAAACTTAGTTTAGGCTTGATAAAACACTCTAGAAATTTTTACCAGACTTTTTATAAACTGCCACTGCTTCTAATGTAAAATTCTGTTTTAAAAGGAAAGGAATATATTTGCAAAACTTCCTCTACTGTGTCTTAAAGGAAATAAAGAGGCACTTCCATATTGTAACACCACTGTGATTGTGTTTAGATTGTTCATGCTGGCCTTGAAAGTAGATCTACACTGTTAAATTGTACGCAGCTCTTCAGTGCCCTGTGCATCCTGAGTCCACCCATAGTGTACCTACCCATTTGACATATAGTTTTCCATTGAGAAGCTGAAAAATAAACCAAAGAATTGGTGTGGTTTATCCTTAGCCTTTGTAAACCATGCTTCAAGGATGTTTCAGTTCTTTCTAAAGGCTGATTTGCTTCAATTTGAAAATAGTGTTGGTTTTGAGTGGACAGAGGTAAACTAACCAACTACCATTATGTTTTGAAGGAATAAACCTTTCAATAAAATTATTGAAATGCAATCCTTCCCTGAGTTTTATCTCTTGTGATTTAGGTATTTTAGCAGTATTATAAAATAAGCTTTCTTTGTATTGTATATTAGTTTTACTAAAATAAGATGCACAGAAGTAGGAACAGAATTATTATTATTATTATTTTTTTTTTTTTTTTTTTTTTTTTGGTTTTTCAAGACAGGGTTTCTCTGTGTAGCCTTGGCCATCCTGGACTCACTTTGTAGACCAGGCTGGCCTCGAACTCACAGCGATCCACCTGCCTCTGCCTCCCGAGTGCTGGGATTAAAGGCGTGAGCCACCATGCCCAGTTTAGAAACAGAATCTTAATAGTGCAGTTCTGAAGCTGGGTATGGTGGCACAGGCCTTTCATTCCAACACTGGGAACCAAACGTGGTCTTCATAGCAAACTGCAGGACAGCCAGGGCTACATGATGAGATCCTAGCTCAGAAAATATAGTGTCACAATCACCTAATTACTTCCTAATTTTTTAAGAAAACACAAGGTAAGTATGTTTGTTAAATGTACACTAAAACACTGCATAATAATGCATTAGTGTAAATCAGGTTTTCCATTTAGACACACCACTACTATGGCTGTTAATCATAATAAAAATTTACTTATGTGCTCTGAGCTTAATTAGAGTTATTCACTTGAACATGGGTGAGAGGTTATTTAGTGGAACATAGGAAGCTTCTCAATGGATGCAACCGCTCAGAGAACACCCTGTGCTAGCATGTCTTATGGCATGCTTGACACAAGCCAGAGTCATTTTAGAAGAGGGAACCCCAATTGAGAAAATGCCTCCACTAGGCTGGCCTGTGGATACATCTCGAGGAACAGGCCAGGAAGCAGCACTCCTCTTTGGCTTCTGCATCTGCCCTGCCTTGAGCTCCTGTCCTGACTCCCTTCTACGATGGACTATGATGTGGAAGTATAAGCACAATAAATCTTTTCCTCCTTCATCTGCTTTTGGTCCTGGGGTTTTCTCTTAGAAATCCTAAGTAAGACACACCCCTTTCCCTAGTCACCACTGTGTCAGTCCCCCGGAGACCCAGGGGGCCTCATTTCCAAGATGAAATGCTAATGGACCCAGTTCCTTAGAGCACTTAAAAAGTTATAAAGCAGGCATTGTGAAGAATGACAATAGCCTCTTGTACATGACTCACATTAGAGACCATAAACTC
The DNA here is from genome assembly GCF_903995435.1 of Acomys russatus. Taxonomy (NCBI): domain Eukaryota; kingdom Metazoa; phylum Chordata; class Mammalia; order Rodentia; family Muridae; genus Acomys; species Acomys russatus. Next base: position 34,201 of record NC_067138.1, read on the forward strand.
CCCTTTCTAAGTACATGAACTTTATGATAATAATATTCGGACTTTCCCTCTTTTATAATGACCAAGTCGTTTTTATCAAATGTGCCATCACAAAACAACCAAACAAAATGTGTCATGTTTTACACAATGTTAACTAGGAAGCTTATAGTTTTCCTAATCCAAACGCAGATGATTTTTATATTAATTCAATAAATAGACATAGGAGGGATGGAAACTGCTGAAGGAGGGGAGCCATAACCAAAGGTTATGGGTGAGATAGTCTATCACTACTTAAGTTATATGAAGCAAGTGCACAGCAATGAAAGGAGAAATCTTCAACTATAGTTGGAAAACTAGACAGTGCTACTAGAAACCCACAGAATTACCAGAAAATTAACGATGATAATAGGCTGGAAATGAAGTAGCACTATGTGTTGATTACACTAACTCAGTACCTTGAAAAGCCAAGTACAGTCACTGCATTCATTGACGACGATGCTCTAAGAGCCAACAAAGATTCTACTTTAGAAACTGGGGTGGTCTACAAAGCAAATCTAAGACTCTACAAGACAGCAAAATGTGGGTATCCAGGGCACGTGGGATGGCTCAGAAAAGAAAGACACTTGCTGATAAGCAGGGGATGAGTTTGACCCTCGGAGCTCACATGGGTAGAAAGAGAGGATTGTCTTAATTTGTTCTCTGACATCTACAAGTACTGTGAAACATGTTTTCATGCACATATAAAATAAATGATTTTATAAAGGGGCATAAAGAAGATAATGAACAAGTCTACCTACAGAGTTAGATTTATTAAGTCAGTTCTTTAAAGACAAGAACTGCCAAAATGTATGGAGCTGGAGACACGGCTCAGTGCTTAAGAAGCGCACCTGCTGATCTTGCAGAAGATTTGGCTTCCATCCCTAGCACCCACATGGCAGCTCACAACTGTCTACAATTCTAGTTCCAGGGGATCTAATGCCCTGTTATGGCCCATGTATGCACTACATACTGTGGTACACATTCATGCAGACCAAATAAGAAAAAAAAGTTAAAATATACAATCTGAGTGATTCATGTGACCAAGTTTGGGTAAGTGACTGGGATAAGTCATTTCAAAAATTAAAAAGTATTACAATTTACCACTGTAAAAAGAAACCAAACTGAAGCCATTCTGAATAAAATGTACATTTTGATTAGGAGACAAAGTATAAATTCCCAAGACCCAGGAGCTGACATTCTGCTTGGCAGAAAGAAACATGTACATGGGCAGCTGGCATCCTGATTGGTAGGCTGAGACATGGACATGTATGCTAGGCAAGTTGTCCCACCACAGTTGAATAATTCAACCAATGGGAACAGGGTAAGTGTACCACAAAGACATGTTCCTAAGGAAGGTCCTGTTCCCTAAAGCCTTATTGGTGGGATTGCTTCGCAAAGATGTTTGTGGTTTGAGAGCTTAAAAACTGAAATATTCTGGCTTGGGGTCCCAGTTCAGCTTCCAAGTCTGTTCTGTGGCTCTGATTGATCAGTAGCTGTGGAAAGCCATGCCAAATTCTGCCATGTCAGAAATCCTGTTTAGGCTGCATGCTGTGACCTTCCAGCTGCTAATCTCTGCCAGAGGTGATCTCTGTGTTATAGGCCATCCTTGGACTATTTACCTTTGAAAGAAGTAGGGAAATCCCTACTGAGAAACACCTGGAGGGTTAAGGAAGTTCTTTTTTTTTTATTAATTTATTCTTGTTACATCTCAATGTTTATCCCATCCCTTGTATCCTTCCATTCCTCCCTCTCCCCCCCCCCCATTTTCCCATTATTCCCCTCCCCTATGACTGTTCCTGAGGGGGATTACCTCCCCCTGTATATGATCATAGGGTACCAAGTCTCTTCTTGGCAACCTGCTGTCCTTCCTCTGAGTGCCACCAGGTCTCCCCCTCCAGGGTACATGGTCAAATGTGAGGCATCAGAGTACATGAGAAAGTCATATCACACTCTCCACTCAACTATGGAGAATGTTCTGACCATTGGCTAGATCTGGGAACGGGTTTAAAGTTTACCTCCTGTATTGTCCTTGGCTGGTGCCTTAGTTTGAGCGGGACCCCTGGGCCCAAATCTGCCTATCATAATGTTCTACTTGTAGGTTTCTAGGACCCTCTGGATCCTTTTATTTTGCTATTCTCCCATGCGTCTCTCATTTAGAGTCCCAATAGGATGTCCTCCCCTCTGTCCCAGTTTCCTGGTAAGTGAAGGCTTTCGTGGGACATGCCCCTTGGGCTAGTATGCAGATGTAAGTGAGTATATACCATTTGATTCTTTCCGCTTCTGGGTTAACTCACTCATTATGATCATTTCTAGCTCAATCCATTTATCCACAAATTTCGGGAATTCTTTGATTTTAATAGCTGAGTAGTATTCCATAGTGTATATGTACCACAGTTTTTTCATCCACTCTTCAGAGAGCTATTCAGGCTATTGTGTTCTTCTTGCCTTGGGAGCTATGAAGAGAGGGATCAGAATAGATCCTATTGACCTTACTATATAAAGTCTTAACTCTTCCACATTAAAGAGGAATCTTGATAGAAATTTCCTGACTTGATTTGTTATTTCTCATGTCTCTGTATCCTACTTTCAATCCCCACTCCCTCTTTCAGGTGAACCCTGATTCAATTTTTCCCGTGGGCTGGGCCCCAACAAGTAGAACATATACTTAAATACTTACTAAGATGGACATTCCTTGGAGCAGTCTGCTCCCATGTCTGTGCTGTTGTCCCTGGCTGGTCAGGAAATTACTTAAAAATCATAGAGCTGATAGCTTGAACCCAGATTACTACTTAACAACAGGAAAACCCAGTTTAAAAATGGGCAAAAGATTTGAATAAACTTTTTTTTATCTTTCAGGAAGATACACAAATGTCCAATAAATACAAAAATGCTAACTATAACTTGCCTTCACAGAAATGTAAATCAAAACCACAAAGAGGCCAGTGAGATGACTCAGTGGGTAAAAGAACTTGTCACCAAGACCTGAGAACTACATGGTAAAAACAGAAAACTGACCTCTTTGCACTTGTAGAACATGTATGCCACCAACCCCTCCCACACACAAACATAATGTACACCAAAAATATATACGTATACAAGCATACATAGCCACAAAGATAATAGTTACTATCACTAGAATGACTGGACTCAGAAAGCCAGCTAAGAGCAAGCGTAGGCAGCAATGTGGAGAAACTGGCACACTGAACACTACAGGTAAATATAGAGATGCTTTGGAAAACAGCCTGGCAGTTCTTCAAATGCTTAAATTGAAGACTTTGCGCATAAGTATCTTAGTTAGGGATAATATTACTGTGATGAAACACCGTGGCCAAAAGTAACCTGGAGAGGAATGGTTTGTTTGATGTACATTACTTGAATCACAGTCCAGAGGGAGATTAAGTCAGGAACTCAAACCCTGATGCAGAGGCCACAGACACTGTTGCTTACTGGCTTGCTCAGCCTACATTCATAAAGACCCAGGACCATGACTCCGGGAGTGGTACCACCCACACTGGGCTGGGATTACCCTATCACCAATTAAGAAGAAGCCCTAAAGGCTTGCCTACAGGCAGATTTTATGACATCGTCTTTTCAAATTAAGTTAGCTCCTCTAAACTACTTCTATCTTAAATGGAAATAACACTGGCCAGGACAGTAAGAAAACACTTTAAGCACATAAAAGCCTGGTGGAACACATTTATAGCAGCATTACTCAGCAGAGACAAAGCAAGAAAATACCTAAATATGCAGCTTACAAATAGACTAACAGTATAAGAAGACCATACAACAGAATAATATTCATAAAACAATCATGAGTAAACTTCCCCAAAACCACAAATCCTATGGTGCCATGTATGTGAAATGCCTTTTCTAAGATCTATGCAGTGGAATATCCAAAGATGGCTGAGGCAGAAGGTCATGAAAGCTGAGGAAAACAAGGCTTCTATTTTGGTGTTGAAAATTCACTAAGCCGATGGCTGTGTACTCTGTGCATGGTCAATTATATACAGAATGGGTGAGCCTATGGTATGCAAATTGTCACAACAAACACTTTATGATTTCATTTACATTATATATTCAAAAAGAGACAAAACCATACAGAATAGCTATAAACAGAGACATTGGTTTCCTGAGTTGACTGCTAATAGTGTGACAACAAAGAAAAAATTTCACTATTTCTCAGGTGACGACACTGCTTTAGGGTAAAGTGCTTACACAAATCTATACATGAACTAAAACTCATCAAATTATTCATTAGAAAAACATTAATTTTATCTGTAAGTTTGTTCTAAATATTATTGAAAATAAAAATGTCAGAGAACCAACTAAAGAAAAGTACTCTTCCTCCCAAATATTCATTCCTAAAAGCATTAAGGAAAGTAAGCAAAACAAAACAAAACAAAAAACCCAAAAGCATTGGAACAGACCAGCTCCTGGCATTCAGTGCTGGGCTTGGGCAGTGAAGTCGCCCTAACACAGCCTCACACATGGAAGGCACTCCTACGGAGGTGGCCTACGGCAGGCTGTCAAGTGATGGAGGACTCTGCTGTTTAAGGCTGCAGTCCTGGTCCAGATAGCCTTTCTGACCTTGACTCTGGATAGAGGACTCCCTCTCCTCAGCAGGGCCTCACACTTTCAGTCTAACATCATCTGAAGAGTGTATTCAGGCAGAGAGGCCTATAACCATATCTAGTATATGAACTTTGGCACAGTTCCCTGCTAGCTCTCCCCTCCCTTTGCCTATGGGATTATTAAGTACTGTGTTCCTGTTCATATGATAGAACCATGCTGCCAAATGCCAAAGCAGTACTGGAATCTCTAGCCTTAACCAATTATGTACACATATCCTGTAAACCCATCCACCCACTCCCCAAGGACTATACAGCCTTTGTTCACCCAGAATAAAAAGTTGAGCTATCCCGATGCAGTGGTTCCCAAAGGTCATTCCATTGTACTTCCAGGCCTTGTTCCTGAGGACCCATGGTCAAGGACCCCAGGAAAGAGGAGAGTCACAATCAAGTACATTGAGAGTGGTGGAAACCAGGCGACTGAAGTAAGTTCTAAATAAACCTCATGGGATTAGAACTGTGTGTCTAATGGGAAGTCATAATTTCCAGTATGCACGTACATGTTTAATGTGTGCAAGGTAAAACACACCGAGAGTGTTCACACACCAGCATGGACGGCTAGCTTTTAAAAGCATTTATCCACTAAAGAGAACTGGAGGCTTTAGCAAAATGCTTGATTCTTAGACTGGGACAGGGATAAGTCTGGAGAGTAAGAACTTGCTCAAACAATGACAGAAAAGGGCAGAGAAGCCATCTAGACCGGTTTTAAACTAGCCAAATTATACAATTTTAAGTATAAAAGTAACGGGAATAATAATTTTGTTTTTCTTTTTCAAGGCAGGGTTTCTCTGTGTGGCCCTGGCTGTCATGGAACTCTCTCTGTAGACCAGACTGACCTCGAACTCAGAGATCCCCTTGACTCTGCCTCCCAAGTGCTGGGACTAAAGGCATGTGTGACCTACATCCAGCTGAGAATAATAATTTTAACCCACTGAATAAAACAGTAAATTAGTTTAAAGTTTGGTTAAAATAAGAGCTGCTTAAAACCTACTTTCCCACAAAACACCCAAAACTAGGTATTACAGTAATGTGAAGAAATCCAGCAGATACTACTCTACTAACATAGGAATCACCAGGATGACATTCGCACGACACAGGAACTCTGCAGACAATATACCTCACTCTGAACAAGCAAGAGACAAAAGTCCCATAGTTTTCAAAAGTGCAAAACCTAAGCCAGGCACAGATGCACACCTGTTACCATAGGGACTGAGAGCTGAGGCCAGACTACATGGTAAGACCCTCTCTCTCTCTCTCTCTCTCTCTCTCTCTCTCTCTCTCTCTCTCTCTCTCTCTCTCTCTCTCTCTCTCTCACTTTAATGCTCGCATTGTTGAGAACAGCTTTTTTTGACACAGGAATTCTCTGTGACATCATTCCTAGATGTCTTAGAACTAGCTCTGTACACCAGGCTAACCTCAAACTCAGAGATCCACATGCCTCTGCCTCTGAAGAGCTGGGATTAAAGGCATGTGCCACCACATCCCTGCTGAGAACATACTTTTCTGAAGGAAAAAAAAGTAAAATATTAAGGTGACAACACCATTTCAATTTATTTAAAAAACTGTAAGATTTTTAATCTGTTAATATTTCACTTGTAAGCTTTCTATACATTTCAGATATGTTTTAAAGCATTAAAAGATACAAAAAGGATGAAGAAAAATTTTTCTAGACAATCCTGTCTGAATCATTAAAATTAAATATAGCGACTGGCTTACAACCAGGGGCCTAAATTTGTTTTCTGACACCAACAGGTTATTAAGATTTTTGTTCTTAGGGTTTTACCATTTTTCAGTTTCTTGACCTAATCACTTAGGCAGCACCACATAGTTAGAATATTTCACTAATTAACACTATCCAAAGTACTTCTTTGTACTTTGTTTCCTTTCTTAAAATGCTTCCAGTAATGTAAGTAGTGTACTTTCCCTGTATGGACTAGCATACTCAGGCAAAGAGATACAAATTTCTTTTTTCTTTTTTTTTTTTTTTTTTTTTTTTTTTTTGGTTTTTCAAGACTCGGTTTCTCTGTGTAGCCTTAGCTATCCTCGACTCACTTTGTAGACCAGGCTGGCCTTGGACTCACAGCGATCCACCAGCCTCTGCCTCCGAAGTGCTGGGATTAAAGGCATGTGCCACCACCGCCCAGCCCAAAATTCTTACTCAGAAGTTTACTGAACACTATTTCTGCATCACATCAAAAAAAATTTAATTTTTCCATGAAGGCACCCTTCATTTCACATGATTTGTACTCCAATGTTTTTGTAGTAAAAATATAATTAAATATGAAATTAGTAAAAGGTAGCATATAAACTTAATGCAGAGCAACAAGCATGCCCATCTTCCACAGGACATCTGCACATCTCCTATGGCAACCATGTCTGAATGTAATCTTTACAATCACACTGAAGCACATCTCACAGTCTGTTAACTGTGACATCCATAATTTCAACCCTCAGATCTGCTGCATTAAGTTGCCAGCAGCTGCTGGGATCCTCAAGCAGAGCACCCTTTGTGTAGTTCCCTGAGATTTCTGCTCCACTAAAGTCAAAACCAGGATTCTGAATGACATAAAATAATAAAACTTACAAGGAGACCAAGTTGAATTCACCACTGAACAAAAAAGAAACAAATAAGTCAAAAAATAAGAAAAGATATCAAACTTCACAGTATCACCTAAAGAAAAAATAAAATTAAGACATCTTGCAGCTTTCAGATCTGTAAATATTTAGAATAGTGACACATACGTGACAATGCTAGTCTGTATAGTGAAATGTATATTTCAATTTTACTATGTATAAATGGATTTTAAAACCTTTTTTTTCTGATTGGCATACTATGGACATACATTGGGCCTCCTACAAACTAAGCAAGCGCTCTATGCTGAATCATACTTTTTTTAAATTTAAAATAAATTTTTTCTTCTTCTGAGACATGATGTGGCTATGTCACCGGGCTGCCCTTGAACTTGCAGTTCTCTTACCTCATCCTCCCAAGTGGCTGTAATTAAAGGTGAGTATCACCAAGCACAGCTAATACAGCAATTTTTTTCGGACTTTACTATACGCCATGCAGAGTTCTAAGAGATATATAGTATTTTAGCATATGGATACATATTATATATTATAAAGTACTAATTCAAGTTTTGTGCTTTTCAGGGCAAATTTCCATTGTTTAATGGGCATATTTTGAGCTCCTACTATTTGGAAAATACCATTTAAACACACGTGAATTTCAAAAGTAACAAATTAAAAGACCACTGCTATAGAGAACCTTACACTGTAGTAGGAAAATACAAATCACAAACCATTAAGTGTCAGTCACAGAGCTTAGTAAGTTTGACTAATACAGAGTCAAGAAGTAAACATTAGACTTTGCAGACATGACCTCTGTCATAATTACTCAAATACAAGAAACTGCTCTATGTAAGACAAAACTTTACCTGCAGAGACATGCAGCAGGCTGAATTTCCCTGAGCCTCAGTTTGCCAACCTCTGACTTAGTGTGTTAAGGCTTGTAAGTGCTATAAAAAAGATAAATAAAAATAGGACAGAAAATTATAGACTTTAATGGGATAGTCAAAATATGATTTACTGAGCAATGAGCAGAAAGCTACCACTCCAGTCAGTCAGCATCAGTAGAGAGCCAGGCATGTTGGCACACACCTTTACACCTATAATCCCTGTATTTGGGAGGCAGATCTCTGTCAGTTCAAGCCCAACCTGATCTATATATCAAGTTCCAGCCCAGCCAGAGCTTTACAGTCACAAACAAACAGAAGGAGAGAAACAAAACAAGGTAGGAGAGGTAGGTAAGAAAGTAACTATCTCCAGGCATTGGTGGTGCACACCTTTAATCCAGCACTTGGGAGGCAAAGGCAGGCAGATCACTGTGAGTTCAAGACCAGCCTGGTCTACAGTGTGAGTCCAGGACAGGACAGTCAAGTCTACATAGAGAAACCCTGTCTCGTAAAAACCGAGAGAGAGAGAGAGAGAGAGAGAAAGAGAGAGAGAGAAACTACCCATTATATATAGAGATAAAAAGGGAACAAAGATAGAGGGAATGCAAACCATTGACTGGCTTAATTAACTTAAGATCCACCCCATGGGAGACAGCCAACTCCTGAAACTATTCTCTGTTATGCTTGCAGACAGGAGCCTACTATAACTGCCTTCTGAGAGACTTCATCTAGCAGTGGAGTGACAGATGCAGAGACCCACAGCCAAACAATAGGCTGAGCTCTGGGATTCTTGTGGAAGAGTGGGAGGAAGAACACCAAAAGAAGATCTGTAAAGTAAACTAAAGTGGGCCCATGACGGCTCACAGAGACTGAACCAAAGCATACATGGACTGGGCCTAGTCCCGTACACATATGTAGCAGATGTGCAGTTTGGTCATCACGTAGGTCCCCTAACAATGGGACTAAGGGCTTGTCAGTAACCAAGTTGCCTACCTTTTTTATCTTTTCCCCTAGGTTGGGTGCCTTGCCAGGCCTCAGTGGGAGAGGATGCACTTAGCCCTGGTGAGACTTGGTATGTCAGGGTGGGTTGGTATACATGGGAGAGACCTCTCCTTCCCTGATAAAAAAGAGGGGGGAAGGACAGGACTAAGGGGAGAAAAAAGACAGCACTAAGATCAAGCTATAAAGTGATTAAATAAATAAATGGGGAAAAGTTAAGGCATATATTTTTTTTTTAATTTCATTGTATATCACACAAAAAAAAAGAACTTGGGGAATTCTGAGAAGAAAAATGGACTACTCTGACTTATACTATAAATGACTTCTTTAATTGCTACTTTGAGATGACTGCTTGGGCAAGAGTCAGGAGGCTAGTTAGAAACTCACTGAAGGGCTGGAGCTATGACTCAGCTGTTAAAGGCTAGGCTCACAATCAAAAAATATAAAAGGAACTCACTGAAGTAATCCAGACGAGAACACTATAGGCTGGGCAGTGTGAAGTGGAAGCCAATGCTAACAAGACTTCCTAAGAGGTGCCCGGTGGGTGTAAAGCCAGCATGTAGGACTAACGTTGCCATCAGGTATCTTCTCCAAGGGCTCTCCTTACTTCATTTTCTGAGGAAGAGTTTCTCAGTAACCCAGAAGCTTCCAAATTCTAGGTGGTCTAGACAGCCAGCTTACCCAAGGGACCCTTTTCCTCTGCTTCAGGAGTGCTGGGATCAAAGGCAGCCACCTCACTGACCAGCTTTGCATGGCAGGTGCCACATCCACTGGCCCGTCTCTGACCACCCCACCCATAATTCTTAATCAGGAACAACTAGTTTCCATTAACTAATATGAAAATTAGAAAAAGAAATATTGGCTGTGGCATTAGCTGTTCATATTGAACATTTAAAGTCTTACAGACAGATAAATGGATCTGTTCAGTAAGTAACTAGAAATGCATGCTGAAATTTTACAAGGAACCGTCCAGGTTACAGACATGGAAGTGAGCATGAAACAGGTGGAAATTATCCACTAAGGTTCTCAAAGTCCAGTGGTTAGTTCCTTCCTCTACCAAATATCCATCTTGGAATGTTTATGCACTTTCAGAGGTGAAGGTATAGGTTTGTTTGAAATAGAGGAAAACAAGAATAAGACAATATCAAAGGGAAATAGCTAAATAAAAATTCTACATGCAAATAAGAGACATTCAAAATCAATCAGACAAAATGGCGGAGGCATGGGGCTGGGAATCAAATGAAGGGACCTTGCCTCTTTTGGTTTTACTAGACATGGTTTCTCTGTGTAGCCCTGGCTGTCCGTTGTAGACCAGGCTAACCTCAGACTCAGAGATCTGCACACCTCTGTCTCTCAAGTGCTGAGATTAAAGGTGTGATGTGCCATTCAGTAATCTTAAATCTCACAGCAACGCATTCATTTATGAAATTTAAGGCCCATACAATAGACTATTTTCTAGCCATTAACCCAAAAGGTTTATCCAACTGCGTATCCCACCTCACAAATACAGGCACTTGGATCATGTGACTGCACACACTCACACACATCTGAATTACTTCTTTCTGGAATCGCTCTAAAGTAAGTTTTCTCTGCATTTGGTCTTGCACCCAGGGATCGGCTGCATACTCAGACTCCAGAAAGAAAGTCCAACAGTTTGTGGCATCTCTCTTGGTCTTTGTCAGGACAATGCACACCATTTTTCTATCTTCTAAAATAAAAGAAACAAATGACAGAGAAATTAGTTCCTTGTTAAACCTTGTATTTTCCAAAGACTGTTAGGTAAGTGGGATATACAGTTGTTCCCAACACTTTTCTCCATCGCTCACAGCTACAAAGAGAAGAAAATAATACAAAGGAAAAAACAATACCATGATCCAACTTTTGTTTTGTTTTGGTTTCCTTTTTCAAAACAGGGTTTCTCTGTGTACCCTTGGCTGTCTGTCCTGGACTCACTTTGTAGACCATGCAGGCCTCAAACACACAGAGATCCAGCAGCCTCTGCCTCCTGCTGGTGCTCAGATTAAAGGCATGCACTGCCACGCCATGCTCCTCGATCCAATTTTTAAGTTTATGAATTATAACAGACTATTCTTACCCAAAGTCCATGTTCCTTCATCAGCGATTGTAGAATCAAACAATTTTCCCTGGAAAATAAATACAAGGTCCTAAAATTACAACATTAAGTTTTATAAATTCTTATCATTAAGATTTGGCTTGGTGATGGGATAAAAAATGAGTTGTAATCTGAATAAATTAACTAAATAATAAAAAAAGAGGGAAAAAAAGATTTGGCTTGGGCAGGGCATGGTGGCACAGGCCTATAATCCCAGCACTTGGGAGGCAGAGGCAGGAGGATCTCTATGAGTTCAAGGCAGCCTGGTCTACAAAGTGAGTCCATGACTGCCAGGACTATAAGATAAACTCTGTCTGGGGAAAAAAAAACGGAAAAAAAAAAACCAAAAAAATTCAAAGAACCACAAGACCCTCTAAACAAAACAGATACTACTCTACTCCTTACTGATAAAGAAAATGTGAAATTTATGTATAAGATTCTTTACCAACTAAAGTGAACAAGGCGCCAGGCAAGGAGGTGTATGCCTGTAATCCCAGCACTTGGAGGGGATCTCCTATAGAGCAAGTCATAGAACTTGCTCTATAGACCAGGCTGGCCTCAAACTCACAGAGATCCACCTGTCTCTGCCTCCTAAGTTCTGTTAGTAAAGGCAGTGAACAACCACCACCTGGTGACTATTTGTTTTTCTTGAAGCAGAATCCATGTCAGCAGTTCTCAACCTATGGGTCACATATCAGATACCCTGCATATCAGATATTTACATTACAGTTGTGTAACAGCAAAATCATTTATGAAGTAGCGAAGAAAATAAGTTTTATGGTCGGGGGTCATCACAACATAAACTATTATAGTGTGGCAGCATGAGGAAGATTGAGAATCATACTGGTCTTTGTAGTCCTGGAGCCAGCTAAGTAGATCTGGTTGGCTGGCCTCAAGTTGGAGGAGATCGACCTGCCTCTGGTTCCCAAATGCTGCGATCAAAGAAAGGTGTGAGGCACAATGCCTGCCTTAAAAATGCTACCTTTTAAAATCAATGTTATTAAAGCCAGTTCAATCTCTTTTGAGGAGCTGGCTCTAGACAATGCCAATTTCTTATGGAGAACTACATATTTCAGATTTGATGTCAAATTAGATGTGACTAATTATTCATCTCCTCCTGGCCAAAATTGCAAACAGGGCACCCTGTCTCCCTTCCCCACTATACTACATGGCTAGCAAACAGGCTACGCCTCTGTTCTAGGGGTGGAATATACTGATTATTATGTGAATGTTAATAAATTAATTCTTATCTAAAACAAAACACAAACAAAAAACCCAGGTATGGCCAGATTTTGTGAAATCAAATAAAAGGGATACTTTTCATTATCTTGATGACCATCATGAATATGCAAGAAACTTGTAATTTAGAAAGCTAATCTGTCATCTTTGAATCTTCATCCCATCACCCTATCCTTGTTTGTAATTTCCTCCATTTGCCTACACATCATGAATACAGTTTAGAAACCTTTTGCCTAGTATTCAGGACTCTTTGACCTAGTTAGCCTTCTGTTAGCATAGGAACCCCAGAGGAATGAGAAGAACCCCAAGTGTATTTTAGAAATAAAGGGGGGGGAACAAGATCTACATTTCTGCTCCCGCAAGATCTGCTGTGGGGGTAGGTGCTACCTTGAGACCCCTCGCTCCCATCAATTTACCGCTTTCTTTCTGCCTGCCAGGAACTAACCTTGCCTCTCAGCAGTTATCCCTCTGAAACTGTGCAATTTTAGGACTCAGGATGCAGGGAGGCCAGAAGAAGGAATTCGGGACATGCCCTGGCTTGCTACCTTGAGGATTTCCCGGCCACCCATGGACAGAGCCACGTGCCGGCTCTGCAGGCCGCACTGGATGTCTTGTGTGCGAGTGCCTGGGGGCACCTAGACTTCAATGAACACCTTTTCCAGTGTCTGGTGCCACTGTCCAAACGGCGTCCCACACGGAACCACCCCACTACGCCCCCCAAACGGGGCAGACATTCTCCTCCTCGAGATGCCACCGAGGGACACCGCTCCAAGAGCGAACAGCACAGGTGGAGTGCGACTCAAGAGTTTGCCCTCGGCGTCTTGGGGTCACCGCACATGCGCAAGAGTCCAAACTGGTGTGTGTCCCGGTGGGCAAATTTTTCCCTTTCAGAGCCCATTCAAGACGCTCGCGAGACTTAGTGTGAAAGAACCAAAGCCCAGAGGTGTTGATGACGCTGGAACAAAGGAGTGAGGAGCCCGTGACCTTTGTACCAGTATGACGCCAAAATGACTCTCCTACTGTGAAGTGCGCTTGCGCGAAATGTGCTGCCCCATAAAAATGATAACACCTGACGTGATTGGATGGAGCTGCGGCGAAAAGAATCAGTCCCTTATTGGCTACAAGCTTAAACTCACAGCCCTCTGGGTTGAGCACTGCAGAAATCTAGCGTTCAAGTGCCATTGGTCAGCTAGGTTTTCTGATTGGCTGGCTTGGGGAGTTGAGGTAAATTTGAATTCAGGCGAGCAGACAGTTGCCAAGGCATTTGGTCGCTTTCACGTCTGGACTCAGATGTCAGAATGTCTTTTCGGAAGGCACCCTTGAAAAGATTCAGTGACCCTTCGGGTGCGTACAGGTGCGGGACCAGTGTGGGAAGGGAGTGCCCTCCTCGTCCCTCAGTCGTCCGGAAGGCAGTGTATGGCTAGGTGGAATCTGGTTTTCTTAAAATCCACGCAGTAAACTCTCGGCAAGCGTTGTATAGGATGGTAGAGATGAGGCTCCCAAGTGAAGTGGAGTCCTGACCCCACACAGAGAGCCTTCATGCATGAAATTTTACCAGTAAGTCATCAACACTGTAGAGAAAACTACAGCTGGTTGAAGAGGATTAGGAGCTGGCAGGTATTGAAAGACCCCCCAAGGGAGACCCTCACTCAAGCCTCGGGATGGCGCGCACTCAAAGACACACAAACTACTGTCTTGCTGTAAATGCACAAGGTAGTTTATTGGCGGAGCTCCGGGTCAACACATATCTCATGCAGGAGACAGAGGAGTCGGCCCAGAAGCCCAGGGGTTTGGGGTTTATATGGTCAAAGGTCAGCGGTGGAGCGGGAAGTTTTGGCGTGGCCACACACGATTGCTTGTTTCAAACATTTGAACATCAGCAAATTGCGTAGGCAGATCTGGGGTAAGGTCAGACTTAATCTCACTGGAACGGTCCTTGGTTCTGTGGAACCCGAGGGTGGATGTTTATCTGAGCTAATGAAATGTCTGGTTAAACTCAAACCTGGATCATTGTGTGCGGGCCTCAAGGGGGGATTAAGCAAACACCATAAGATTGGATGAGGGGTCTTGGCTCATTACTCACTCGATCATGTCCGGTACCTGTTTCTCTCAGGAATTTGTCCTTGTGTATCCATCTTTTATGGCCAGCCAGTCCCTGTAAAAACATGAAGACTGAGAAGTCAGTTAAGTAATAACAGCTGCCTCAGGTTTTTTTTTCAACTCTCCACTGAAATAATCCTTAAAATAGTATTCAGCATTGATGACACTTGATGTGTAAATGGCACAGTAATTTGAGTGGAGATGGTTGTAGTGCCCAAAAAGTTAGGATAAAATAATTTTTAATGTTTTGTCCTGTAAGAAATAAATAAATGTTTCTGCTGTGTGTGGTGGCACAAGCCTTTAATCCCAGCACTTAAAGGCAGAGGCAGGCAGATCTCTGAGTGCCAGCCTGGTCTACAAAGGAGATCCAGGACAGCCAGGGCTACAAACAGAGAAACCCTGCCTTGAAAAAACCAGCAAAAGAATGAAATAAAGAAATATGAACTCTGGTGCCCCATATTTGACCACGTCCCCTGGATGGGGAGGCCTGGTGGCACTCAGAGGAAGGATAACAGGCTACCAAGAAGAGACTTGATACCCTATGAGCATATACAGGGGGAGGAGGTCCCCCTCAGTCACAGTCATAGGAGAGGGGATAAGGGGAAAATGGGAGGGAGGGAGAAATGGGAGGATATAAGGGATGGGCTAACAATTTAGATGTAATATGAATAAATTAATAATATATTTAAAAAAAGAAATAGATGTTTCCAGGCACCTAGTGGCCTGTGCTGATAGAAAGTCTGTCAGTGACCCACCCCTTCTAACAAATAAACAGAAGTGAGACTGAAATCTGCTCAGAACTGGCCTGTGAACCCTGACTCCCATGGATACACCCTGTGTTCCTAACCGCTGTGGCATCTACGCACAATAACTTAGGAGCCTTAGGTATGATGTGGTAGATGCTAACCATGCAACGGCACAGTCATAAGATCTGGAATTTGTTCCTTTGAGCAGCCAGGTGAGCAACGTACCAAAGCTGTACGCTTTACAAATGGGAAGATTGTGGGAGTTTCTGTGTTATACAGCCAGCAAGTTAGTGATAGAGCTGAACTTCAAAGGCCGTTCTCCTCTGTAACATCTACTGTTTAATAATCAGTATTAAGTCTGTGGTTTCTGTCAGCACAAGGTCAAGAGAGTGATTAGATTAATCCAGTTCAAGGGCTGCACCATCTCCAAGGTTTTCAAACAGTTTAGGTTCTGCAGAGTAGGACAGACTTTTTTTGTTTTGAGACAGGGATTCGTGTAGCACAGGCTAGCTTTGAACTCCAGCTGCTGCCTTAGAGACCTGCAACACCACACATGGCTCAGCTGCTGCTTGGTTGTTTTGTTGTGTTTTTGTTTTTGTTTCTTTGTTTTTTTGTTCTTTGAGACAGGGTTTCTCTGTGTCGCCTTGGCTGTCCTAAGACTCACTTTGTAGACCAGGCTGGCCTTGAACTCACATTGATCCACTTGCCTCTGCCTCCCGAATGCTGGCATTAAAGGTGTGCACCACCATGCCCGGTACTGCTCATTACTTTATTAGGTGATTTGATAGTTTTAAGTGAGAAACAAATTTGTGTCTAAGATATTCAAACAAGTGGGACTATCTTATGTGGACACCAAAGAGATGGAATAGGCACATTTAAAACTCCCTTCAGACACAATGGTCTCCATTCCTTAGCTCCAGCTGTGTTATAACCTGGTTGATTTTCAGTGTTCAAGGCTAGGTTTATATGCATAAGAAGGCCATGAACTTTATTTATATAAAGCAGATTGTTTCTTGTGCTGACTTTATAAAATGACAAAATTATGAGGGCCAAAATTGTCTTCCTCCTATCTGATTCTTTCCATGTGACTAACATGAGATGTGAGAGTGTGTCTCTGACATACCCTGGTTTTTACTGCACTGACAAGCTCTTACCCATACTACTATTTGCCGTTCTGAATTTTCAAACTAGGGTTATTCTCCTTTGCTCTGGGCTTCTAAGAGATGCTTCTATGGAAAAGCTTGAGTTATACTGCTTTTGATTTCACAAGCAGAAAAAAAAAGGAAAACTCTTTTGAAACATATTGAGTCCTAGTATCCTAATCTACTCATCTGGACCATACTTTGAAAGAGGGCAAAGTGCTAGAAAAGAGATGTATGGGGAAGCTAGGCATCATGCTGCAAGTAACTCAAGCACCCTGGAAGCTGGAGGGAGAGGATCAGGGATTCTAGAGTATACAGTGAGTGCCAGGTGAGCCGCAGTCACATAGTGGAGCTCTGTGAAAGGAGCTCGAGGCCATGGAAGAAAGAATGTTAAGTAAAGGCATCTTAGGTTATCGGTATATCTTGGGGGAAAACGTTTTCTGGAGCAGTTTATATTAATTCATCAACAATGACTGACCACAGAGTCAGACTGCCAGTATTTGTCACGTGCATGGGGCGGAGTGGAAGGGTTGGTTTTGCTTGCAGGTTACAGTCTATTCTCAAGGCAAAGCACAGCAGGAACTGAATGAAGCACAGATGGAGTTCTGTTTACTGGCTTGCTTTCCATGGCATGCTTTGTCACACTACCCAGGACCACCTACCTGCCCAGGGGAGGACTACCTACAGGCCCATCTGAGGGAAACACTTCCTTAATTAGGATTTCTTCTTCCTGTGTGGGTAACCAAGTGGTTCTCAACTTGTGAGCCTCAACTCCATTTAGGCCAAACAACCCTTTCACATACCAGATATTGACATCACAAATCATGACAGTAGCACAATTACAGTTATGAAGTTGCAATGAAAATATGTATGGTTGGGGTCACCACAACATGAGGAACCATATTAAAGGGTTGTGTTAGGAAGGTTGAGAACCACTAGTTTAACTTAAGATCCTAGATACCTAGTATAGGTATTGCTAATGTGCTAATATGGTAATATAGTAAATAGCGTGAAGTGATACATTGCTATTTTGTGTTTTCTGTAAGTTGCACTCCTTCTCCAGGTGCTTAAGATGTTAAAACTTCAGAAGTATCTAAAGGACCAGTGTCTTTTCAGAAATCACAAAGATTTAAAAACCAAAGAGGTAATGTCAAACAAACAGTGGTTAAACAGCCTTATAACCAGGCTGGAGAGATGTCTCAGAAGTTAAGAGCACTGACTGTTCATCCAGAGGTACTGAGTTCAATTCCAAGCAACCACATGGTCGCTCCCAACCATCTATAATGTGAGATGATTCCCCCTTCTGGCCTACAGGTGTACATGCAGACAACACTGTATATATATAATAATAAATAAATATTTTTTTAAAACAGCCTTATAACCTAACATTATAGGCAGCACTATTGAAATTCTAAAATGCATTTGTACTTCAAGAGTTTCATGGTCAGAAGTTTGTGCCTTTCGAGACAGGGTATCTCTGTGTAGCCCTGGCTGTCCTGGGCTCCCTTTGTAGACCACACCAGGCAGAAGTATATTTTAATATCTTTATTTGATATATTTATAAAGGAATCAAGTACAGAATGATGTTTTCAGTTACACTGTAGGTAACGAGGGTAATTAAGCAAGATACTCAGAGGTAGTTCCTCTTTTGATAATTGCTTACCTTTCTGTCAGGATATGAGGACTATCAAGAAGGGGAGTGGAGAGCTTAATCCAGCACTTAATAGCACATACTGTGCCTACAGAGGACCTGAGTTGGGGTACCAGCACTCTAAGCACACAAAGCCCCAAACAGACACAGGCAAATTAATTCTTTTGAAAATAAAAAAATGTAAGAAAGGATTTGGGTCTATAACAAGTAAATGTGAAAATCATTATTTGAAATGTGCAAACCAAAGGGAATCTGACTATGCTTCAATTACTGTCTGCAGTGAGATGTTTGGAAATTTTATTGTATTTGGTTAAACATGTAAACATCAATGCAATGGTCGTGTTGATTTATTGTTTTGCAGAATCTCAGCAAAATCTTAACGTTGACAAGGATTCTTCTACCTTGCTTGCTTCAGCTAAAAAAACAAACACATTGGTGTCAGACGTGAGAAACATTTGTAAGACAGTTGCTACATTCATTATGTCACTGACTACATACCTGCAAGATCCTGTATTTGACTAAAAGGGCTGTGTGTAATTGCATTTATATGTAAGCTGGGACTAAAGAGTTAGCTGGACAAGACCACTCACTGCTCTTGAGAAGATCTGGCTTCAGTTCCCAGCACCTGAAAAGAGTGGGGAGGGGACTTATTTAATATTTCGTGACACTCTACAGTGTTTAAAATAGACATGAAAATGAGTTTATCAGTGTGGGATTTCAAACCTAGCACTTGAAAGTTGGATTGTGACTTCAAGGCCAGTGTGTATTACCAAGTTAGATGTCTCAAAAGACTAAAAATTAGGGGCTAGAGAAATGGATCAATAGTTGCTCTTTCACAGGACCTACTTTGCAGCTCATAGCAGCTTAGAACTCCAGTTCCAGAGGATTCATTGCCCCTTTCTGGCTTCTGCAGGTCACAGAAATGCACATTGTCCACATACATACATGCAGGCAAATACTCATACACATGAATTCCTTTTAAATTTGGAACAGGACCAAAAATAAATATTTATATACCTGATTGGGCTGTGATGTTTGTGGCATGTAAGTTTATAATTATTCTTTGACTTTTAAACAGATGGAGCATCAGAAGAATGGTAAAGATTTAAAGAGATTAGAAAAAGAGGTAAGACATCCTTTCAACTTACTGGAAAATAAACCCTGCATAATGTAAGAGAATTAAATAGCTTTGCAGGCTAAGATTCTATAGCGAATAAGCAGTTTTAGAGTGAGGTAAACATGTCATTCATATCAGAACTTTTGGGGGTGGTTCCTTGGCTTAGTCACTGGTCTCTCACTCATTTTAAGATTGGCTGTTGCTATTGAGGGTGCTGTGGTTGATACTGACTCATGTAGTGATTTGCTTAGTGACATTGCTGATGAGTGGCACTGCCAAGATTAGGACTAATGATTTGCATCAGATTTTAGGTTGTCAAGCTTTACCCAGAATTTTTGGGGTGGTGGGGTGGCGGGGAGGCAAATATGTGTGGTATATATACATACCTTTTTCTTTTTTTCTTTTTTTTTTTTTGGTTGGCTGGTTTTGGTTTTTTGAGACAGGGTTTCTCTGTGTAGCCTTAGCTGTCCTACACTTAACTTTGCAGGCCAGGCTGGCCTCGAACTCACAGAGACCCACCTGCCTCTGCTTCTGCCTCCTGAGTGCTAGGATTAAAGGCATGCACTACCATGCCCAGCTACCTACATATTTCTATATATGCATGTTCACACACACATAAATAGGAAGCCAGTGTGTCCTAAATTGCTCTCCACTTTCAAGTATTGAACTAGAGTTTCAGAGAACCAGAACTCAGCATTGCAACTAGTCTGCCCAGCTAGCTTGCTTCAGAGAGCTTCTGGTCTACCTGAAGTGCTGGGATTAAAAGCAGGCTACAGCACCTTTCTGGCATTTATGTGGGTCCTGGGGCTCTCTGGTCCTCCTGTTTAGTAGCAAGCCCTTTACCATGCCATCCCCAAACATGTTCAATATGTTGTGTCATTGTGTCTATGTCTATTGTTGACAAATATTAGCTTCTTTTGCTGTATTGTTTAACTAGTATAAACAACAAAACTGATGGCTCACTGCTGCCTATTAAATTCTACTGAGGACTGTTTCTTGAAATAAGAAACACTGAGCACCTCAAGCTAGAATTTAAATTTGTGTAGTTAGGACTAGTGAAAACAAGAATTCTTACAGTTTTAAGTGACTAAATAGAGCTTACACTTGTAAGTTTGTGGAAGTTAAAATTCATTGTGTTTTGTTGGTGGTGATTCTGTGTCTGTGTGTCTTTGTCTATGTGCATGTTTGAGACAGGGTCTCAGTATGTAGCTCCAAGCCTGGCAGACCAGCTTGGCATGAAAATTAGAGATCTACCTGCTTTTGTCTCTCAAAACATAACCACTCTTTATTTAAATTATATATCTTTAAGAAGTGTCATAAGGCAAATATGATTATTCAAGTAGCAAGTAAAATAAGAATGTCTGAGCACATTATCAAAATGTAGGTTTCCTAGGTTTGAGCTTTTTGTACCAGTAAGGTCAATCATTTGTCTGTCCTCTTATTTTCTTTCAGATTCGTGTTCTTTTGCAAGAGCGAGGTGCTCAGGACAAACGGATCCGGGATCTGGAATCTGAGTTGGAAAAAATAGAAGCAAAGCTAAATGCATCAGTCAGAGAGAAAACATCTCTCTCTTCAAGTCATGCTTCCCTAGAAAAATGGCTTATGGAGCTAACCAGAGCCAATGAGCTACTAAAATCTAAGGTACCAGTTGACCTTCAAGACAACATCAAAATTGAATGGTTAATAAGCACCTTCACAGCTGGGCGTGGTGGTGCACACCTTTAATCTCAGCACTCAGGAGGCAGAAGCAGGCAGATCTCTTGAGTTCTGGTCTACAAAGTGAGTCTAAGACAGCCAGGACTACAAGAGAAACCCTGTCTCAAAACAACAAACAAACCAACCAAAAACTATTTTCACACTCAAGTTCTTTGGTAGGTTAACCTTATGAAACCTACAAGTGCAGTTGAGGCTGTTTATTCATCTTCAGCATAGGTGGAGGAGCTCTTGCTTTCACTAGTCAGCATGGTTCCAAGTAGAATGAAGTCGGCAGTGGCAAACCATTAGTCTTGCTGTGACTATTGAAATGACTATCTTAACTTTTAGCCTACTTCTGTAGGATTATTTTTGCCTTTTAAAAAATTATTAGGTGGGCATGATGGCGTACCTTTAATCCCAGCACTAGGGAGGCAAAGGCAGGCAGATTGCTGTGAGTTCAAGGCCAGCCTGGTCTACAAAGCGAGTCCAGGACAGCCAAGGCTACACAGAGAAACCCTGTCTCCAAAGAGCAAAAAATAAAAATAAAGAATAAAAAAATTATTACTAAAAGGCTTGGCATACAGCTTTCTGTTTTGATGTCCAATATTTTCTCACCCCTTTGCAAACCATCAAAGAATATTATAGAATTTACATTTTGAAATAACTTTTAAAGAAATCTTAAACTGAAACTGAGAGGGGAAGTAGTGTCACATACATGTAATACTATACTCAAGCTGGGGCAGGAGGATTTACAGGTGTGAGGCCAGCCTATGCTACATGGCAAAATCATGTCTCCAAAAAAGAAGATAGGGGCGAGGAGGGGAGAGGGTGGCTAGAGAGATGGGTCAGTGGTTAGGAGCACTGGCTGCTCTTCCAGAAAACATGTGTTCAACTTGCCAGCACCAACATGGCAGCTCACCACTGTCTGAAGCTCCAGTTATAGGGGATCCAATACCCTCATAGGTATATATACAGGCAAAACACCGTATTTGCATAAGTAAATAAATCTTAAAAAATAAAACAAAACAAACAAAAACCATTCTTCTAAGGGTTTTTGAGGAATGCAGTAGGAAATAAATAAGGAACTGAAAGAGCTTAATGCATAAATTGTGTGTATAAGTAAATAATGTGCTAATAGACCATAAAGAACATATGATTCCATTAACCAGTCGCAGAAATAGAGGGAAGAGACGACAAGTCACTGTTGAGTTGAAGCCATCATTTATTCAGGGCCTGTCATAGGCTTTTATGGGCAGACAGAGTACATCCTCTTTAGGGAGTCAAAAGTGTACTAGAGCCCAAGGGAGATTCTGACCTAAAAGGCCCAGACTAGGCCCCACATCCTGCATACCTCAGGTGTCCCAGGTAGCTGAGACTAGTTTATCAAACATGCTTACACAAGTCTTTCTGGGGTTTACTTAGACCTTGCAGTGGCCTTTCTAACACATAGCAGGAAGTGACCACTTAGACTGCTTCAAAATAAATGAGAAAATCCAGGAAGAAAGGAGAAAACGGCTGGCATAGAGTTGGTACTTGTGGCTGAAGCTGCTCTCTCTGCCAGAGTACATTGGACACAGTTAATAGTTCCTATGACCCACACATGAGGTGATATTTAAGTAGTTCTTTTCTTGGTTTTTGTTTTGTTGGAGACAAGGTCTGGCCCTGATCGTGGCCTTGTTCATCTTGCCTCTGTCTCAGATGCTGAGATTATAAGCATCTTATGCCACACCAGCCTTAAGTAATAAGATGCTTGATTTGGCAGAAAACATCTGAATTTTTATATATTTATTGTAGTTTTCTGAAGATGGTCACCAAAAGAATATGAGAAGGCTAAGCCTGGAATTGATGAAGCTTAGAAATAAGAGAGAAACAAGGAGGAGGGTGAGTGCTCCGTTTGGCGTGGGCACTGTCTGTTGACTCTGAGTCCTAAGAATTTCTCATTTCCTAACTTAGCTCTGTCTGCTGTTCAGAGTGTGATGGCAAAGCACGAAGGCATGGAGCTGAAGCTGCAGGCCATGCAGAGGGACCTCGTAGAGTCTCAGGGGAAAATAGAGCAGCTGGAGGGAAAACTGTAAGTGGAAACAATTGGTAGATGTGACAATTTCTTAATCTTTTTTCTTTACTTAACTGTTCTATTAAACTGTGCATATTAACAGGGTTCTATGATGTTTCATTGTGCATACACATTGCCTAATGAGGAAACAGGCGAATCTCTTCATTTCCTTATAGGAAGACAGCCTGAGCTTTAGAGTTATACAAAGCTCCATCTGTACTCATCTTTCTGTAGCACACCAATTTCTACATTAGAACTCACTGCCTAGTGTTGCCCTCGACCAACCCTTCCATCCTGGCTTCCCCCTGTTTGTCCCAGCTTCAGCAGCCAGTGTTCAATGATAATCACTTACTACTTCCACGATTTTGTGAGATGGTATGATATTTGTCTTTCTGTGTTTCCCTTATTTCACTAGACACAATGAACTCTATGTTGTCATAAATTTCCATGTCAAAAATTTCACTTTTTACATGCTTAAATACTATCTCATTGTATATCTTTGATGTGTTTTCCATATCCATTCATCTCTTGAATAGATGTCCATGGCTTCTATTGCATGGCTCTTGTGAGCAGTGCTGAGGCTAGCATGGGAGAGTAGCCATTCCTTCTGTGTAGGAGTTCATTTCCTTTGGATCTATACCCACAAATGGGATTGTTGATCTTAATGGTGGTTTATTTTCAGCTTCATTTTCTTTTATGAAAAACTTACATTCTTTTTCCATAAATATGTCCAATTACTTGCCTACCACCAGTGCTCAAGGGTTCCTTTTCCTGCACATCCTTACCAGTACTTGTTAACTTCAGTCTTTTTGTTGTTGTTGTTGTTTTTGATTTTTCCAAACTGGGTTTCTCTCTGTAACAGCTCTGGCTGTCCTAGACTCACTTTGTAGACCAGGCTGGCCCCAAACTCACAGAGATCTGCCTGCCTCTGCCTCCCAAATGCTGAGATTAAAGTGTGTGCTACCACGCCCGGTACAAATAAATCTTTTTTAAAAAGACTGAAGTTAGGGCCAAGGCAAAGGCGGATGGATCTCAGTGAGTTCAAGGCCAACCTGATCTACAAAGTGAGTCCAGGACAACCAAGGCTACGCAGATAAGCCCTGTCTTGAAAAAACAAGCAAAGAAAAAGAATTATTTGTGTGTATAAGTATTTTACCTATATTTGTACCATGTGTATGCCTGGTGCCAATGAGGGTCAAAAGAGGACATTGGCTCCCCAAGAATTATAGTTACATATGATTGGGATCCATCATGTGGATCCTAGAAATCCAACCTAGGTCCTTTTCAAGAGTCTCTTGTTGGTTGTGGTGTGTGTGTGTGTGTGTGTGTGTGTGTGTGTGTGCGTGTGCATGTGCGTGTGTGTAAAGGAGCTGAGAGTTCTACGTCTGGATCTACAAGCAGCAGCAGAAGACTGCCACACTAGGCCTCACTTGAGCTTATAAGACCTCAAAGCCCACCTCTATAGTGACACACTTCCTCCATCAAGACCATGTGGGCCAAGTATTCAAACACATCAGTCTATGGGGCCATTACTATTCAAGCCACCGCAGTATTGAAACTTTATTAAAGATACACTTTGCAGATATTTTCTCCAATTCTGTAGGTGGTCTCATACAGACTGTTGTTTTAGTTTGATATAGTTACATTTATCTGGTTTTGCTTTTACTTTTTTTGCTTTGGGGGTTTTCACACACACATGCATACCAGTTGCCCATTCCGTTTCCAGTGTCCTGAAACATTAGCCTTGGGTGTGTGCTGGTAGGATAGCTGATTTGGGTGCTAAGTATGTTGTCCAATTTGAGTTGACTCTGGAAGCTGATGGTGATAGGGGCCTACTCTCGTTATTCGTCACGCGGATACACAGTGCTCCCAGCACCATCCATGAGGGTTCTCTGGTCTCCAGTGTGTGTGCTGTAAATGTGCTATTGTCTTCTTGGCTCTATGCTGTTAATATATACCCAGTAGTCTTGTTTTTGTTTTAACACAGTATCTTCATTACAGGAGCTTTGTAGTATGTAAAATCATGTAGTATGATACCTCCTGAATTGCTTTTTTTCCTCAAGGTGTCTTTTGGTTATATGGTATTTCATTTTGTATCTTCATACAAATTGTAGATTTCTTTCTTTCTTTGTGAAAAATGTCTTTGATGTCTTGTTAGAGCTTGCATTGAATTTGTAGGTTACTTGAGAAGCATGAACATTGTAACGATATTGATTTTTATATCTATAAATATGAAGTTACTCATATACTCTTTAAATTTTTATATCATTATTATATAATTTTCATTATAGGAAATGATGACCTCTGTTGTGGTTTGAGTGGCACATGACCCATACAAGCTCATGTTTTCAACCTGTTCCTGGTTGGTCATGCTATTGGGAAGCTGTGGAACCTTGAGGAGGTTGGGCAGAACTAGAGGAAGTAGGCCTCTGTAGATGGGTCCTTGGAAACTCTAAAACAAACAAAATATTACAAGGGATCAACTAAAAGAGCCAAATATAGTAATGCTGCTTTCTGAGGTGGAGGCAGGAATATAAGAGGTCAAAGTCAATCTTGACTTCATTTTATTCATTTCTGCTCTGATTTGTATTATTTCCTTTTTTTAAGTTAAAACTGAAGTAGTTATTAACCAATTACTTATTTACCTTTCTCTGAAAGCTATGTTTACTATTTCCTCAATACTTTCTTCATTGCCTTCCTTAACCTCTTAGATGGCAGTTAAATCTAATCGTTCTCAAATATTATGAATGGTACTTTTTACTACTCTCATGCATTGTCAGGTTTGGTGAGCAGGAAAGACCTTAAAAATCATTCTTCGCATCATTATATTGAGGTAGTTGTCTAACTCAAACTGAAACACTGGTATTGGAAGATAGGATTAATGTCCAATTAGAGCTCTGTAAAAAATTACTGTGCTATAACCTCACATAAAACAATACAATGGAGAGATCATAAGTTTTCATATTGATGACCTCAGAGCCATACACAGTTGTGAAGCATTAAGCAAATTGAAGGCATTTCCTCCCCTCAGAAGGGTGCCTCTGTAATCTTATAATGTTCCCCATCCCTACACTGTTTTCTGCCTCTTATAAATTTGTGTTTAGGGAAAGTTGATCACTATTCAGAGTACAAGACTAAGTCACCATAATTCATGTATACTGTCATGTGTATTATAATTTTTATTTTAATTCGTTAGTTTAATTTTACTAATGACTATTTCTCAATTTCTTACTGTTCTTGATCATTTTTTGTGATATTTGTTGTTGTTGTTTTTTGACAACTGAATAAGACAGCTATGGGCATGCTGCATGTCTTTGTGAACATGCGTCTTTATATATCTTTAGCAAGCATATGAAAGTGGGGGTTCTCAGACCAGAATATTGCGTATGAAACAGTTTTTTAAGCTCAGAGATAAGGGCTGAGATTGTCCCAGAGAACAAAGTGCCTCCTGTACAAACCAGAGGACCTGAGTTTTGATCCTTAGTGCCCAAGTAAAATGTGCCCGGGGGCATGTGTCTGTACCTTCAAGATGAGCTGACGTAGGCAGATGCTGGCTGCCAGCTTGTTTAGCCAGACAATGAGCTCTACATGGAGAGACCCTGTCTCTGAAAAGAAGGTCAAGTGCAGCAGAAGAGGCCGTCTGATGTTGACTTCTGGTCTCTGTAAGCACACACATGGTCATGTGTACCTGCATACATAAACAAGTCTCACACCACTTACACACAAACTCCCACATGCATACCACATGCACACAGCTGTGCTGCAGTATAGCCGTGCAGCAAAGTGTGGTCCTTGGGGTTGTTCTGTGCCCAGGGTGTTTGATATTGCTGGTCTATTCCAGCCTTCCTAATGTTACGATATGCTAATTTCTCATTTGTCTTTGTTGTTCCTGTTTGAAACAGGGTCCTGGGTCCCAAGTAGCCCCAAAAGTCTTCAGAGTCCAGAAACTTCTGCCTCCACTTCCAGGTTGCTAGGATTAACAAACCTGCACCATACAACTTGGCAATAATTTATTATTTTAACTTCTTGTTAATGTTCAATGCTGTCATGTGAGTTTATAGACCTTATGTGTCTTTTATTATGAAATTATTTAAATCTCATTCATCCCTTAAACTAGATCCTCTTGAGGAGCCTAAATCACATAAGCAGTTGGGCACCATACAGCCTGGAACAAAAGCCTCTTGGCACACAGAGTATCCTCTGTGTGCCACCAGGTCTCCCCCTCCAGGGGACATGGTCAAATATGAGGCACCAGAGTTCGTTTGAAAGTCATGCCCCACTCTCCACTCAACTGTGGTGGAGAATGTTCTGTCCATTGGCTAGATCTGGGTAGCACACACACATACTCTTCCATAAGACTCCCTGCACTCTGCCCAAAGATTGTATGTGAGTCTCAGCATCTGCTTTAATCCCCTATTGGGTGGGGTCTTCCAGAGGACATCTGTGGTAGGCATCCATCCTGGTCCCTCTCTCCAATCACTTCCAGTGTCTATTCTATTTGCCATTCTGAATGAGAATTAAGCATCTTCCATAGGGTCCTCCTTGGCACTTAGCTTCTTTAGGTCTGTGGATTGTAGTATGGTTGTCTTGAATTATATTACTAATATCTGCTTATAAGACAGTATATACCATGCTTGTCCTTCTGAATCTGGGATACCTCACTCAAGATGATCTTTTCCAGCTCCATCCATTTGCCTACAAATTTCATAATGTCCTTGTTTTTAGTAGCTGAGTAGTATTCCATTGTGAATAATTTAAAAAGAAAACAAAGAGCCAGGCACGGTGGTGCACACCTGTAATCCCAGCACTCAGGAGGCAGAGGCAGGTGTATCTCTGTAAGTTCAAGGCCAGCCTGGTCTACAAAGTGAGTCCCCAGCCAAGGCTACACAGAAAACCCTGTCTCAAAAAACCAAAAAACAAATGAGAACACAATTCCATGTACTTTACTTCCTTCTCTACCTATCTAGGACCACTCATTCCCAGCACCTTCTTAGTCCAAAGTTCTATTCCTCTCATTGTCTGGGAAGAATAGCTAGTTTTCATATTATAAGCAGTTCCCTCAACTCCTGTCCGATCGACTTCCTATTGTGCCTTTTTTGTTTTGTTTTGAGACAGGGTCTCTCTTTGTAGCCCTAGCTGTTTTGGAATTCCCTATGTAGACCAAGCTGGCCTTGAATTCACAGAGATCTGCCTGCCTTTGCCTGCCAAATGCTAGGATTAAAGGTGTGTGCCACACCCAGTCCTATTTTCCTTTTTTAAAAATAAAATGTCAAGGCTCTGGAGAGGTGGCTTTCTTGGAGTTTAAGAACCTTGAGTGCAGCCAAGCATGGTGGCACATGCCTTTAATCCCAGTACTTGGGAGGCAGAGGCAGATCAATCTCTGTAAGTTTGAGGCCAGACTGGTCTACAAAGTGAGTCTAGGACAGCCAAAGATACATAGAAAAAAACCTGTCTCAGAAACCCCCCACCCCCCAAAAAAAGAATCTTATGTGTTATTCCAAAAGACCCAGGTTCAGTTTCCAGCACCCACATGGTGGCTGAGCCATCTACCTCCAGTTCCAAGATATCAGATGTTACCTTCTGGATTTCAGGCACTGCACACATGTGATTCACAGACACGCCTGCAGGCAAGACACTCATAAACAGACACTGTCACGTAAACTCATTACCCAAGGTGCTGAATTCTCAGCTGTTAAGAAGCATATAAAATCAAGCTTTGTCATGTATATAGTAGTAAGAAGAAAGTGTTTGTTACCTGCTTTTTTCTTCAATAAGCTATAAAGCATCAGCACTTAAAGAAATAGAAGATTGGAAGCTGGAGAACTTGACTCTACAAGAAAAAGTAGCCGTGGCTGAAAAAAGTGTAGAAGATGTTCAACAACAGATACTGACAGCCGAGAGCACAATTCAGGACTATGCAAGGTGAGCACCACAAACGCCGCACTAGTTAGAAAAGAATTACAGTGTGTAAATTATTTATTTTGAAACAGAGTCTTACTCTGTAATCTTGGCTGGAACCTTCTGTGTAGAACAGGCTGGCCTCAAATGGAGATCCTCTCCCCTCTGTTGCTATTAAAGACCAATCAATTCCCAGAACCCATTAGAATTACAGGTTTTAATAATTCTGTTGCTTCATGGTGGTTGGTTGATTTGTTCATTTTCAAAAAGAAAGGGGTAAAACCTAAAATGACTGTCAGATGTTTAGTGGATTTTTCTTTCAAATCCAAGGATGCTTCTAGATTTACAGAACAGATCAACATTGAAAGAAGCAGAAATTAAAGAAATTGCATTTTTGTTTCTTGAGAAAATAATAGATTTGCAAAATCAGCTCAGACAGCAAGATGAAGACTTTTGGAAGCAATTGGAAGATGAAAAAGCAAAGTAAGTCAGCCTTGACCTTGGTTGCCATGTAAGGCATTGGTTTTTCTAACAAATTGAAAAAGGATAATTCAATTTTTTTAATTTAATTTTCCCATGCAGAAAAGCAGAGAAAAAGAATAGAGTGACAGAGATAACCATGGAAAATGATAAATGGCGCCTCATGTATGAAGAACTGTATAACAAAACTAAACCTTTCCAGGTTTGTTGCTTATAATTAAACTTACTTGTGGACTGGAGAGATGGCCCTGTGGCTAAGCTGTTACCTGCTCTTCCAGAGAGTCCAGGTTCAATTCCCAGCACCAGCATGGTACTCCCCAACTGGGTGTAACTCCAGTTCCAGGCTATCCAACACCCTTTTCAGGTCCTGTGGGCACGGTTGTACACAGACATACCTGCAGGCAAAACATCCATACACATCACATAAAATAAATTTAAATTAAACTCAGTTCGATCTATTTTAGGATGTATTTCTTCCCTGTTAGTCTTGACTATGACTTGGTGCTTCTTCAGTAGCTCTTCACTATACATTCATGCTTACAGCCGTTTTCTATCTGGTAATGAGCTCAGTGGTAGAGTGTGCTTTATGTGTACAAGGGCCAAGCTTCAGTGCCCAGTACTACACAAAACCAAAAGTAAAGTGACAAAAATGTGCAATTTATATTACTACTTGTAATTTCTCCAACCAACTGACAAATTTAGTGGACATAAAATTTTAATGTAGTTGTATTTTTAAAATGCTTTCTATGGCCAGGCATTGTAGTGCATGCCTATAATCCCAGCAGAGGCAGGCAGAGCGCTATGAGTTTGATGCCAGCCTGGTCTACAAAGGCAGTCTAGGAGAGCCAAGGCTAAACAGAGAACACCTGTCTTGAAAATCAAATATAAAAAATAAAACGCTTTCTACTTTCTTAAAATTAGTAGTCTTAAAGGCTCTCCTGATAGGAACGTCAATCAATTACCTATTACTTTGATATAATCTATCACAGTATTTCTCAACTTACTATACTGAATTTTGTGTTATAGTTTGTCCTTTGGTTTTAGGACGGGGTATTATTAACCAAGCTGGATTGGTACTCAATGTGCCAAGCAGTCTGGCCTGGAATCTGAAGTCCTCCTTCTCCTGCTTCCCACATTCTAGCATTATGAATATCAGCTTCTATGCCTGCCTGACTGGTTCCTTGTGACCCCAGGTCGGCTTGAAACTCTGTGAGGCTAAGGATGGCCTTGAGTTCCTGATCTTCCTGCTTTTGCCTTCTGAATACTGAAATCATGGCCATAGACCATAAACATGAGAAAAGCCTGATCTTTTTTTTAAGAAAAAGGTGCCAGGAGCAATGGCACAGACCTTTAATCTCAGCACTCAGGAGGCAGAGGCAGACAGATCTCTTGAGTTTGAGAACAGCCAGGACAACATAAGGAGACCTTACTGAAAACAAACAAGCCTACAAACCAATAACAACAACAACAACAACAACAAAAGATGGTGGCTCTTTATTGCTTTTCTTATGGCTATGATACTTAAGGTATGCAAGGCTTAAAATATTTCTCTTAGAGAATTGATAGAGCCTTAAAGAAGAGTGAGAATACTGTATGTATTATTTTTATACTTTATATGAAATTAGTAAGACTTAAAAGTATTGGCCAGGTATGGTCACAAATGCTTATAATGCCAGTGTGAAGCAGTAGAAATATATGCACATTTCTCTTTTCCAGCAACAACTGGATGTATTTGAAGCAGAGAAGCAGGTATTATTGAATGAATATGGTGCAACTCAGGAACAGCTAAATAAAGTAAGAGACTCATATGCGGAGCTACTGGGTCACCAGAATCTAAAGCAAAAAATCAAGCATGCTGTGAAATTGAAAGATGAAAATAGCCAACTCAAATCGGTTTGTAAAGTAACACTTGTATTCAGATGTAATAAAAAACCCCAAAATTAAGCAGTTTATAGAGAATTTTATTTTTTTTCCTTCTAGAAAGTTAATGTATATTTTGTTTTAGCATACTAAACAATGGGTTACATTACCTGCCCATATGAGTATCTATTGTATGTTGATTTTGATTCTTTCTGGTATATATCCAGAAGCTATAAGCTAGATCATATAATTTTTTTTAAGATTTATTTACTTTTTATTTTGTTTACAATGATCTGCCTGCATTTACACCTGCAGGCCAGAAGAGGTCATGAGATCACATTGTAGATGGTTGTAAGCAACCATGTAGTTGCTGGGAATTGAACTCAGGACCTATGGAAGAGCAGTCAGTGCAATGAACCTCTGAGCCATCTCTCCAACCTCATGTAGTAGTTTTTACTTGAGAGTTTTGTTTTGTTTTGTTTTTTCCGGAGACAAGGTTTCTCTGTGTAGCCTTGCCTGTCTTGGACTCACATTGCAGACCAGGCTGGCCACGAACTCACAGGGATCCACCTGCCTCTGCCTCCCAAGTGCTGGGATTAAAGGCATGCGCCACCACCGCCCGGCTTCACTTGAGTTTTTAAAGAACTTTGATATGGACTTGCATAGGTTGGTGAATAAGGCTGGCCATCCTACCCTCAGGAGAAGCCCATGACCCTCACAAATCACAAACCAAGTTTTGAGATGTGATGAGAAGGCAGTTCCACTGGCGGACAGGTCAGCAGAAAGGAAATCCATTTTGGCACTATACAATTGAGAGGACAGTGGCTAGGAGTCATCTTGGGAAGAAACCTATTATTTAAGACTAAGCTGCTGTGGAGGCCTGAGAACAGGAAATAATCACAGTTCAGAGCACCTGAATTTAGCCTGCCACACTTGCAAGGATGTGAGACAGCCCTGGGAAAAAATTGCCCACAAGCCATAGTACAGGCAGTAGTAGAAAGGGAAGTAAAGGAAAAGTGATAGGGAAGGGTAGCTCTGAGCTGGGTAATGCATCTCTGGAGCTTCTTCTCTGAGTTCAGTTCTGTAGGCTGAGGACTCTGAAGGTTCAGTGATGTACTTGACCTCCCTGGAGAGTTGTTATGACCCCAGGAGGCCATTCTCATCTGTCTTACCCTTGGGCAGACTCTAAGCTAGTATTCTGGCACAGAAATTGAGGACAGGAAATGCTCTCTCTTAGTGCCACCTCCGCCCTTGGTGCTGTGGTTCTTAACGGCTTGCAGGGAAAGAGGCTGAGAAATAGCCTCTGTTTCTCTAACCTTTGTATCTCTTTAGAGTTATCGTTAAGAACTAGGTCAAGGATGAGCAGGCGCCCAGTGTTTCCAGCACTGCAAAAGTGCGGCTGAGCAAAAGAGATCTTGTACTCTTAATAAATTTGCCCACGGACATCACCTCAGCAAGTATGAGCTACTGGCAAAATGGGCTCTTCTGTATAGGAGTCCTTGGGAATTAGTTGTGGAAAAGGAAAGCCTGTGCTCTTGACTGTGCTGTTTCTCATGGGCAAAGAGGAAGCTCTTTGCTTTCCAACTCCAGACAATTTGTGAGTCTTCATGAATAGCTTTTTCTTCTTTTGCTTTGGTGCTTTTAGGACCATTTCCAGAGGAAGAACAGAATTGCTTGCCTTTTTATACTGTCTAGGAAGCCTGCCTACAGACTTTAATGCAGTCAAATCAAAAGATGATTTGTGGGCAACTTATTTTTATCTCAATTTTGATCAGAATATTATACTCATAACTATAGGATCACAAGAAAGGTTTAAATACTTTGTTTACTTTGCCCCAGCAGTTCCAAATCAGTCTTAGTGCATGTGTAATAGTTGTTTTTGCCATTAGCTTTGATGCACTTTGTAGAATATGTCTCCAACAATAGTAACACATTTTACCACTGTACACCTTAATGATTAGACTCTTCTTACTTAGGAGGTGACAAAACTCTGATCTCAGCTTATTAAAAGGAAACAAAATGAGCTCAGACTCAAGGGAGAATTGATTAAAGCTCTGGGCATCAAACACTTTGACCCTTCCAAGGCTTTTCATCATGAATCTAAAGAGAAGTTTCCTGTCAAGACCCCATTAAAAGAAGGTAATATTTTTAAAGTATATTTATCCATCTGTCATTCTCCCTCCCCCCACCTTTTTTTTTTTTTTTTTTTGCTTTCACAGCAGTTGGTGACTTAACTTTTTTTATTTTTTTTTAACTATGAAACTGTTGATATCTTCTAATAAAGAAGAAACTCTTAGTGAGTTGATGTATGCAATGCCATTTCCTCCTCCCCTACTCTGCTTCTGTAAATCCAAATCTCCTGTTCTTCAAGCTCCATTCAGATTAATCTTCCTTAAAGTCTTTTATTGCTCCTACCAGCAGCCCTTCTCCTACACCCTTTGTGATGTCTTAGATCTATAATAATTTTTTACATTTCAATTTTAGAGAAACTTTTTTTTCCTTTTTAAAATTTTTTTATTTTTTTATTAATTTATTCTTGTTACATCTCAATGTTTATCCCATCCCTTGTATCCTCCCATTCTTCCCTCCCCCCCCCCCATTTTCCCATTATTTCCCTCCCCAATGACTTTCTAACGTACTCTGGTGCCTCACATTTGACCATGTCCCCTGGAGGGGGAGTCCTGGTGGCACTCAGAGGAAGGACAGCTGGTTGCCAAGAAGAAACTTTTTTCTTTTCTTGACAGAATCTTTGTATATTTTACAATTGAATCCTAATTGCTTGAAATGGTGAATATGTGTGTATTATGTGTATATGTTATATGTGTATAAATACATATATATATGTATGTGCTGTGTGTGTTATATATTATAATTATGGTACATTGCTTCTGTCTTTAAGAAGTTAGGTCTGATTTTAGTTTCTAATGACTTAGGAATTTGATTTGGCTTGGTTTTCAAGGATTTGAATCTAGGCCCTTGAACATGTTAGGCAAGTGTTGTACCTGAGCTACATCCATGGGCTGGCTCATTGTTAATATACAATACTTACAGCTCTTTGTCTTTTCAGGCAACACAAACTGCTGCTGAGTTCAGATGCTACATCAAGGATCATGGAAGTATACATCTGAAATACCTCTGGAAGATTGCTTCCTTCACTATTCCTGATATTATGTTTATAATATATATTATATAATGTATTTAATTTCAACTGCCTATTCTTAGGTATGCAAAAGGACATTCAACATTTGTTATCAAAATGTCTTTTGACATTTGATTTTCTATTGTATATCTCCGTAATCTTGACCTTTATCTTCTTATTCTGAACCACCTTATTTGCTTTGTACCTTACATTGCACTACAATCAAATTGACTTCTTTTTTTTTAATCACTATTAAAATTTTCCCCTTATTCTGTGTTTTCTCAATATTTTTACCTTGATTCTCGAGTTCTCTATTCTGGTGAAGAGTGAGAAGGCTAAAGCGCTTTGGCTGGCTCTTGTCTGTGCGCTGATTTTCTGATCATGTTCACTCTGGTTTCTGTCATCCATCTCCTTTCACTTCAAAGAGAAATAAGAGCACCTTATCTCCACAGTAATCTTGGTTTGGTTTGGTTTTTCAATCAAAATCACTGGATTATTTTAATTATTTCCAAATTCCTTGGCTTTATCCCAGTAATAACTAAAACATGTAGCTTGCCATATAAGCCTTTTTTTTTTTAAGATTAGCCTGTTAGTTTTTAGATACATTGGAAATATGAATTGGGGGGTGGGGGTGGGGGGTGGGTCTGAAACAGGGTTACTCTGTGTAGCCCTGGCTGTCCTAGAACTCCCACTGTAGACAAGGCTGGCCTTAAATTAAGATATCTGCCTGCCCCATTTCCCAATTGCTAGGATTAAAGGCAAGCACCACCATGCCCAGGCTCAAGGAAATCTGAAAAACATTTACATAAAAGATTTTCAGAGAATGTGTCAGCACGGCATGGTGGTACACGCCTTTAATATCAGCACTCAGCCAGGCGTGGTGGTGCACACCTTTAATGCCAGCACTTGTGTAGGAACCAGGCCTGACTGGGCTGCCTGCCTGTATTGCTGTTTCATGTCCTGTTTCTAGCAGCTTCCATGTCTGTGTTTATCTTGGTTAGCTAGTCATGTTTACTGCTCTGAGAACGCGCCCCTCCCTTCCTCGAGACTTTTCCTCCTGTGTGCAATTACCTCTTGAGGGATTTCACCTGGGAGGAGGATTCCTGTTTTGCTACCTATAAGAAGGCTCTTTGGAACTCTGGAGAAGGAGAATAATAAACCGCTGCCGGGGCTGCTGCTGCTGCAGCTGCTGCTCTCAGCACGAAGGACCCGCTGTGTTGTGTGTGTGTTTGTGTGTGTGTATGTGTGTGTGCGTGCGCGCGCGCACGCGCGCATGAGTTAAATCCGCAGTCCCTCGCCCTTGACTTGGTACAGCGGTGGTGCGGGCGCCACAACATGGGAGGCAGAGGCAGATGGATCGCTGGTGAGTTCAAGGCCAGCCTGGTCTACAAAGCAAGTCCAGGACAGCCAAGACTACACAGAGAAACCCAGTCTCGAAAAACCAAAAACAAAAACAAAAACAAAAAAACAAAAAAAAAAATGCCAAAAAAATAAATCCCAGCACTCGAGGCAGAGGCAGGCAGATCTTTGTGAGTTAGAGGCCAGCCAGGTCTTCAAAAGGAGTTCAGGACAGTCAAGGCTATACAGGGAAACCCTGTCTCGAAAAACAAGAGAGAGAAAGAACTTGTCATCAGCATATCCTCCTAATGTGTGTGTAATATAAGTGTAATATAAAATAAAGTCATATAGAAACTCAAACACCCAACCAATGATTCAATTTTTATATAATGAAATTATAGTATTGCTTCTAAGATGTATTTAATTGTATCTACCTCCACCCTAATTTATCCCCAGATTCATAAATGGTACCTTTTATTTCTTCTTTTAAAGATTTATTTATGCCAGAGGTAGTGGAACACACCATTAATCCTAGTAGTCTGGAGGCAGAGGCAGATGGATAAGGTCAAGGCTAGCCTGGTCTACGTACCAAGTCCTAGGCCAGCCAAGACTACATACTTATTTTTACATTGAAAAATCTATACTAGTCATTCTTCTGGTGTTCCGTAGAGATCTATAGCTTTTAGTCATAGTAACTATACACAGGGAAGCACAGTACTCAGATCTTTTGTGGACCATGCTTCAGAATGACCATATCTACAAAGTATCATCTGCCGGCTGAAGACGAGGCTCAGTGAGTAAGAGGACTGGTTAACAAACCAGGATCTGGTACATGCCTGACTCCCCAGGTCTAAGGAAGGATGTGACAGGACAGACAGCAAACTCCAGGGTCAGGAAGGGACCTACCGCAAAGGAACAGATGGAAAGTGATAGAGGGTCACACTTGATTTTTCCTGCTCCCTGAACACACCCACACTAGACAGAACTCTTAGACTTATTTAGGTTAAGTGAAAATTTAGTAGTTCCAGTCCTTGACTCATGAGCAAATTATAACCAACTACCTAAGCATATGGGTCTATGCAGTCATACTATTCTGATTGCTCTTTGGCTTTTCTGGCCTCTGTGAAAACCAATCTTGCCTTTGGCAGTTGATTTTTATCCCTGGGCCCTGGCATCCTGGGACCTTTTATTACCATTGCAGGTCCAGTGGCTAGCACTCTCAATTTGAGGTCTGTCTGACCTCCAAGAAGATTAGTCATGGAACTCTGCAAAGGACTCTGGGATACTATTATGATTTGGATCTTAAAGTGTCCAGTATCCCATATAATGTGTTGAAGTCTGTGGTATGGAGGGGGAAATGGAATCCTTTGAGGACCCTGGGGTGGAATTCTTAGGGAAATATTAAGAGGTTTGACACTGGGGGTGGGCTTTGATCTTCAAAAGCCCTTGCTATTTCCTAGTGTTTCAGGGGTCTCTATGCTGTCTCACAGAGTAAAGCTGAATAGCTTGCTTACACGAATAGCTAGAAAATACATTTTTACCAACCCAGGCACAGTTCTTCATGCAGATGAGAAATTTGTGGTTGCTGCCTCTGTGTTGATGCTTAAGGTCCAGTGAAAGGCTTCTCTTGAATGGCACTTCCTTGCCTACTTTTAAGCCTTAGAGTGGACTAAGCTGGTAATAGAAAAGATGATAGCAAAGGCAATAGTGACCATGACAGTAATGTCAGGACAGCAGCACAAGAATCAGAATAGCCAACACAGGACAGATTAGAAGTGATGAGGAAAGGGTTTGTTTGTTTATGTTTTTTTGAGACAGGGTTTTTCTGTATAAGAGTCCTGGCTATCCTGGACTTGTTTTTATAGACCAGGCTGGCTTTGAACTCACAGCGATTCACCTGCCTTTGCCTCCCAAGTGCTGGGATTAAAGGCAAAGGCATGGGCCACCACACCTGAAGAGAAAGTGTAAAGATCTGAGAAAGGCTGGAGAGATGCCTCGTTGGTTAAGAGCACCAGCTGCTCTTTTCAAAAGGCCTGAGTTCAGTGCCCATCACCTGCATGGCAGCTAACAACTGTGATCACATGGACCCTCCTGGCTTTCACAGACACTGCACACAAGGTGGACAAAGTTGCAGACAAAATACCTATACTATGAAGAATTGAGTAGACATGTGGGCTCTGATGGCCAGAAGAGTCCCAGAGAGTTACCAAGACTTAAAGGTTAAGGAATTCCTTGTGACTTATTATTAGATGCCATTCTTCATATGGCATGAATGAAGATTTACAGATGTTTTTCTTCTGTTCATACAAAGAGCAGAGAGCCAGCCTTAATTGTTCTGTGCATCCCGCACTCCTCATACACTTATGATTTTAGAACCATATAATGCTTGTGAGAAATTATGTTTTTAGAACAAAAGAATGGAACACTGCTATAAGCTTAACCTTTTCCAAACCTACTTTATTTGGGGTTTTTTAATGTGTGTACATACCTTCCAACCCACCTACCCTAAATGGGAGAGAAAAGAGGTTCATAGAAACAGGAGAAGTAAACCTTGGTGAATTCAGTTCCTGAGAGCAATTCCCCTGGCATAATTAGCAGAACTTCAGTAGACCAGCAGTTCCACCAAAGTTGCTGCTGGAACCTGGAACAGCAGCCAAAACCCAGAGGCCATAGACTTTCTCTGGAGCAGTTCTCTCTTGGTGTGGAGAGCTGCGAAGTGCCGTGCCCTGACATGGCACCGGTTTCCGCCTTCCGCCTTCCCGCTGGCGAGTGCTCTCCAGGATAAACAAGTCCTCATATGGTGAAGGGCTGTGCAGGGGTAACGGACAATCTTGTGACGAGCGGCCTTGCTCTGACTTTGACCTATGAGGAGTTAGCACCTGGCAAAAGCTGATTGGTACTTGGTTGTTACTTAAGCTCTGTCCTTCCCTCCTTCGGGGCCATTCCTGCTTAGCAAAATCCTGAGTAAAGATCTAGAGAAGAAGTCTGGTTGTCGGTGTCTTATTTCCGCTGGACGGTGCGGCGCCGACAAGTGGTGGCCCGTACGGGGACATTAAAGTTCCCGTTGCGCCAGATTTCAGAACTCTGGATCTACA
This sequence comes from Acomys russatus, assembly GCF_903995435.1. NCBI lineage: Eukaryota > Metazoa > Chordata > Mammalia > Rodentia > Muridae > Acomys > Acomys russatus. Next base: position 72,967 of record NC_067138.1, read on the forward strand.
GGGCAATCGATCGGTAAGTGTCCGGGATTGTCGGACCCAAAAGGTTAGGTTCTCAGGTCAAGACAGATTACAGTCCGCAGTAAAGCGGGGGATGGCTGACGACCCTGTAGTCATGGGGAATTCGTCATCATGTCCAATCAAAGCAGCCTTAAAAGAGCTATTGAAAGCCAAAGGCTTAAAAATGAAAGAGGAAGTCATTGTAACCTTTCTGAGAGAAGTAGATATAATTGCCCCCTGGTTTGCGGTCTCTGGGCACCTGAATGTGAACTGTTGGGATAAATTGGGCAGAGAATTAGATTTCGCCTGGGAGCAGGGGAGCTTAAAAGGAGGAGTCCGCCCCATATGGAGGCTTGTCCGTAGCTGTCTGGAGGACGAGAAGTGCTGTCAGGCAGTTGAGAAATCCTCCGAAGCATTAGAACAGCTACAAGAGAGTAGGTCCGAAGGGGCTTCCAGTGAGAAGGACAAGAAAACACCGGAGGGAGGGCGCCTCTACCACGACCTCCATGGCTTCATGACAGATGGAGAGTCCTCCTCAAAGAGTAGTTCAGAAGAGGAGGAAAAAATGGAGGAAATGGAGAAGGAGCTTGAGAACCTCATGGCCAAGATGGAGGCATTAGCCAAGAGGCAGCACAAAGGAGGGGGAAGGAACAAGAAAGCGGAAGTAGCCGCACCCAAGAGCGAGGACTCGCCATCTTGGCGCGTCTCTCTGTCCGCGCCTCCGCCTTATGCGGACACGTCATCGCTACAGTCATCACATTCTTTGTGCCCAGAAGTATGGAAACAGGCTAGTGCTACTTTTCCCATTTTTGTGGACGCCAATAATCAGCGTTACCATGAACCACTAGATTTTAAGGAGCTCAAGAGTCTGGCTGAATCCGTCCAAACTTATGGCCTCCAGGCCTCCTTCACACACGCTCACCTGGAGCGCCTTGCCAATAAGGCCATGACCCCTGTTGATTGGTTCAGCACGGTAAAAGCCTGCATGTCCATGGGCCAATACTTGGATTTTAAATCTTTTTATCAGGATCTAGCTCAACAGCAAGCTGCACAAAATCAAAGGGCTGGGAATGCAGCTTGGGATATGGATATGCTTATGGGTCAAGGGAGATTTGCTAATGCTCAAACAGGTTATCCTCCAGAGGTTTATGCACAAATTAACACTTTGGCCATTAAGGCCTGGAAGTCCCTGCCCAACCGTGGCGAGGTCCGGGGGAACTTAACAAAAATCATACAAGGCACCTCAGAACCATTTTCTGATTTTGTCGCAAGAATGATGGAGGTTGCAGGCAGAATTTTTGGCGATCCAGACACTGCCATGCCTCTGGTAGATCAGCTTATCTTTGAGCAGTGCACTAAAGAATGTCGTACTGCAATTACCCCTTGGAAAGCTAAAGGATTACAGGCCTGGTTAAAGGCCTGTAGAGAGCTGGGAGGTCCCCTTACTAATGCCGGCCTTGCCGCAGCAGTGATGCAGATGACTAGAGGAAAAGGTAGTACGCCAGGAGCATGCTTTCGGTGCGGAAAGCCTGGCTATTTGAAACGCCAATGTCCAGAGAAAGGTCAGAAAAGGGAGCCCCGTACAGGACCGGGGCTATGTCCTAGGTGCGAAAAGGGGAACCATTGGGCTAATGAGTGCAGATCGGTCAAGGACATTAACGGTCAACCCCTAACTCCAGGATCTGATGATGCCTTGCCAAAAAATGGGCAGAGGGGCCCTCGACCCCAGGGCCCTCAAATGTATGGGGTCATGGAGAACAGCCAGCAAACCCCTATGCCCTATTTCAGGCCTCCAAACAACCCAGGAGAGCCACGGCGGGGTCTGCAGGATTGGACCTCTGCTGCACCACCCGACTCGTATTAACTCCACAAATGGGGGTGCAGCCAGTGGGCACTGACTTTAGAGGCCCACTACCAGAGAATTCCATGGGCCTTTTAATAGGCCGCTGTTCGTCCACACTCAGAGGTTTGATAGTTCACCCTGGGGTCATTGACAGTGATTATACTGGGGAAGTTAAAATCCTTGTTTCCTCCCCAAGAGGCATAGTTTCCATCTCTCCGGGCGATCGCATCGCTCAACTAGTTTTGTTACCAAGCCTACATGGTCAGTTTGTTTCCAAGAAAGCTAATAGAGGAGACCAAGGTTTTGGCTCCTCTGGAGGGCAAGCCATGTATTTGTCATTAGACATAGACAAAAGGCCACTGTTAGAGTTAAAGATCAATGGAAAAGGCATACTCGGTCTGTTAGATACAGGCGCCGATCGTAGTATCATAGCTCGTAAAGATTGGCCTGGAGATTGGCCCTTGCAGGCTTCATCCCAGACCCTTCAAGGCCTGGGATATGCACGTTCACCAGACATGAGCGCTAGAGAGTTGCCCTGGCAAGACAATGAGGGACATAAAGGGACTATCCAACCTTATGTTCTGGAACTGCCTGTTAGTCTATGGGGTAGGGATCTTTTAAAGGAACTGGACCTCAAACTAACTAATGAAGGTCATTATTCAGCCCAATCCAAAAAGATGATGACAGACATGGGATGGCATCCTTCCACAGGCCTTGGAAAGACACTACAAGGCAGAAGGAGCCCCAGACAGCCACATCCCAGGTCCTCCCGACAGGGTCTGGGTTTTTCCTAGGGGCTGCTGAGGATGGTATACCCATTACTTGGAAAACTGAGGACCCAGTGTGGGTTCCTCAGTGGCCTCTGTCCTCAGAAAAATTGGAGGCTGCTAAAGACTTAGTCTCAGAACAGTTAAAATTGGGTCATATAAAGCCGTCTGTTTCTCCATGGAATACACCTATATTTGTAATAAAAAAGAAATCTGGAAAATGGCGACTGTTACATGACCTGCGGGCTATTAACAAACAAATGCAGGTCATGGGGCCGATCCAGCGTGGCCTTCCCCTGTTGTCAACCATACCCAAGGAATGGCCTATTATAATTATAGACATTAAAGACTGCTTTTTCTCTATCCCTCTGCATCGACAAGATACAGAACACTTTGCATTTACTCTGCCAGCCATTAATCAAGAGCAACCTGACCAGAGGTTCGAATGGGTGGTGCTCCCACAAGGCATGGCCAATAGCCCTACTATGTGCCAATTATATGTTGGCGAAGCCATTATGCCTGTTAGAAACCGGTTTCCGACATTGAAATGCTTACATTACATGGATGATATCCTCCTATCCCATAAGGATGAGCGAGTACTACAGGAAGCATTCTCTATGCTAACTGAGTGCTTGGGAGCCCGGAGGCTATACGCTGCACCGGAAAAGGTCCAACAGGATCATCTGGTCTCTTACCTTGGTGCAAGGATTGGACCTTTGGAGGTCATCCCTCAAAAAATTGAGATTAGAAAAGATAATTTACAAACTCTAAATGATTTTCAAAAACTTTTGGGGAACATTAATTGGTTGCGACCCTACCTAAAGATACCCAACTCCCAACTACAGCCCTTGTATAACATTCTCTGTGGGGACTCTGCTTTAGATTCCCCCAGGCACTTGACTCCAGAAGGTCGAGAAGCACTGGGCAAAGTTGAGAGTGAGCTGGCTAAGGCCTGTCTCTGACGATACTCACCTGATCAGGACATTTCCCTTATAATTTTTTCTACCAAGCAGCAACCCACTGCTGTCCTATGGCAACAGGGGCCTCTACAATGGGTTCACCCTAAAATTTCCATCCTGAATACCGTCGAGTATTTTCCTACTGCTGTTGCAAATTTGGCTATGGATGGAATACAGCATTGCATTCAACATTTTGGTGTACAACCATCCTTATTAATTATTCCCTATACTAGAGATCAGGTGCAAACCTTGTGTGCAGTTGTAGATGAATGGGCAATTTTAAGATGCACCTTCTGGGGAGACCTTGACAATCACTATCCTCAACACCCTCTGATACCATTCTTTCAAACGCATCCTGTAGTGTTCCCCAAATTAACCAAACGTGCCCCATTGGTTGGTGCCGCAATCATTACACCGATGGTTCAAAGACAGGATGCGGTTCCTATAAAATAGATGAGGCTCCCCCGGTCGTCATTCAATTCCCTCCAGCTTCTCCTCAAATCATTGAGTTAAAAATAGTCTCAGAAGTTTTGATAAATGTAAGATGCCTTTTAACCTAGTATCAGACTCTCTGTATGTAGTTAACCTTGTCACTAATTTAGAAGCGGCAGGAAAATTCAAAGCCGCTAGCCCTATATTTCCCCTTCTGACTAGGCTCAAGCATTGATTTGGAGTCGCACTTGCCCCTTCTTCGTTCAACATATACGGGCTCATTCAGGACTACCAGGTCCGATGAGCCGTGCCAATAATGAGGTTGATATAGCTACTCGTAGAGAATTGATCCTGTCATCGCTATTTCGACCCCCAATAGAAATGGCCCAAAGCTTTCATTCCTTGTACCATGTTAATTCTAGAACCTTACAACTTAAATTCGGCGTCTCTAGAGAGGCCGCACGACATATTGTTACTCACTGTCCAGATTGCAGCATTCACCTTCACCCAATGAGTGTGGGAGTGAATCCTAAAGGTTTGCTACCACTAAAAATATGGCAAATGGATGTAACTCATATTCCAGAATTTGGAAAACTAAAATATGTACATGTTTCTGTGGATACCTGTTCTGGTATAATCTTTGCCTCTCCCCTTTCCGGTGAGAAAGCTCGTAATGTTATCACCCATTGCCTAGATGCATGGGCAACCTGGGGAAAGCCCCACCTGCTAAAAACAGATAATGGCCCAGGTTACACCGCTGCATCCTTCAATGCATTTTGTGCCCAAATGCAAGTGGCCTTAAAACATGGCTTGCCCTATAATCCTCAGGGACAAGGCATAGTAGAAAGAGCTCACCGCACCCTTAAGGAATGTCTTTTAAAACAAAAAGGGGGACTTGGGTCTGGCCGCACCCCCAAGGATCATATCTCTCTTGCCCTATTTACCCTAAATTTTTTGACACTAGACAATGATGGTCGCTCTGCGGCAGAGCGCCATACAAATTGGAGTCCAACCTCTAAAGGTCAAGTAAAATGGAAGAATATCCTTACAGGAGAATGGGTTGGCCCTGACCCTATGCTGGCCTGGGCAAGAGGATCTGTTTGTGTTTTCCCACAGAACCAGAATGAACCAATCTGGGTCCCGGAACGGCTGGTACGGAAGTGTAACTCCAGTGATCCTCCTGCTCCTCCTCCTGATGATGAATCCTGCGATGACAGAACCAAGATGGGGGATCCTGTCGGTGTTCCTGAAACCGATGCCAGTGCGTCATGACGCACAAGTTTTTCTCAGATTTTTTAGTACCAAGAAGAGTCTGGAACTCCCTTACATCCCCCGAGATTTGGAGACAGCTATTGCTGATGAGAAGTTGCTTATTCCTCTAATTGGTACCCTTTGCTTTTTCAAGGTTTCTAATATTTCCCTTTCTCCTGGCTGTATCAAAATTAACGATCAGACAGCCGGTTGGTTTTGATAGAAAACCCTTTAACTTCAATAGTAGTAATGCCACTTGGATAGGGGGACGGTGGCCTAGTATGGAAGATGATAATGCCACCATTCCACCTCAGCCTCGGTGGGCCCCCTTTTTGCAGAGGCATTGATACAAAAGATACCTTCTTCCCTTGGACAGGGTGCCAAAACCATAGAGCTGGTTGGGCCGTAAAGTCCTTTTTTACCTTTTCCCCTCGCATTTCAGCCATTTACAACACTACGTGGGCAGGATACAATTTTACCTGGCAGAGTCCTAACCAAGCTCGACCGTTTGATGTCTGGTTACTTTGTGGCATCAATGGAAGTTGCTCTGATCTTTCTCCATTTGTAATGCTTGGAGGGGGCATGGCAGGTAATGCATCTTTAAATTGGAAAGAGAGACTTTTGAAAATGTCACTAAAATTGTTGCACACAGCCGAAATATTAGTTTTGCTCCCACACCTGTATGCCTGTGGCCACCTTTTGTTTGGCTTGTGTATAATGGCTTCTCTTACAATTCCTCCTTCTTGTCTTGTTCCAATCAATCCTGCTATTATAGTCAATGTTGGGATGGGGATCGCTTCCCTTTAGCCGTGGTCACTCGATTGCCGCGATGGATTCCGGTCCCTGTAGAGGCTCCCTCCTCCCTCTCCTTGTATCGCCCCAGGCGTGATTTTGGTATTACCACTGCCATAATTGCGGCCATTTCCCTGGCAGCAGTCAGAGCCACAGCCGCAGCTGTCTCTTTGACCACCTCAATCCAGACTGCCCAAACGCTGAACAATCTGTCAGCTGCTGTAGCCACGGCTTTGGATACTCAGTCCAGCATTAACAGTAATCTAAGAGGGGGTATCATGATCCTTAATCAGAGAGTGGACCTGATCCAAGAACAGAATGATACCCTGTGGCAATTAGCTCAACTGGGCTGTGAATGGAAGTTTTCTGGGCTATGCATAACTTCTGTGCAATATCATAATTTCACCAAAGCGGCAAAGTTATCTCAACAGTTGTCTAGCTATCTTACAGGAAATTGGTCCTGGACCTTTGATTCATTGATGACAGAGCTGCGTACTGCTATTGTTACTGTGAACTCCACTCGAGTGGACATTTCCACGGCAGAGGGCCTCGCTTCCTGGATTCAACAGGCCGTGCACCACCTTAAAGAATGGGCTGGCATCGGAGCCCTCACTATGGCCCTTTTGATTGTCAGCTTTCTCTGCCTTGTGTTCCTCCGACGCTTGGTCATATCCCATAATAGAGACCGTGCCCTTATTGCACAAGCCTTTTATGCCATAGAGGCCGGACAGTCCCCTCAGGCTTGGCTGGCAGCCTTTAAGTCCTGATCAAGAAACCTAAGATAATGAGCTTCCCTCTACCCTTCCCTTGCTTGGCCTTTGCACCCAACTGAGCCTTGTTGCCATTGCACGTCGGAAGGCACGCTTCGCCCAAAACGCTCAATGGCCATTGCACTCTGCAGGGACTCAACCCATTGCACGCGGGATGGCATTGAGTGTTAACCCCATATTGGTCCTCGATCAGATGGGCCATAATATATGATCCAGCCTTGATCGGACTGACTTCCTTTCCCTTTGTTCATTTCTTATAAATTAAAACAGGGGGAGATGTGGAGAGCTGCAAAGTGCCGTGCCCTGACATGGCACCGGTTTCCGCCTTCCGCCTTCCCGCTGGTGAGTGCTCTCCAGGATAAACAAGTCCTCATATGGTGAAGGGCTGTGCAGGGGTAACGGACAATCTTGTGACGAGCGGCCTTGCTCTGACTTTGACCTATGAGGAGTTAGCACCTGGCAAAAGCTGATTGGTACTTGGTTGTTACTTAGGCTCTGTCCTTCCCTCCTTCGGGGCCATTCCTGCTTAGCAAAATCCTGAGTAAAGATCTAGAGAAGAAGTCTGGTTGTCAGTGTCTTATTTCCGCTGGACGGTGCGGCGCCGGCATCTTGGAGCATCTGGAAATGGAGCAATGAACAGCCAGACAATACCAAGACCCAAAAAAAAAAAAGACCTAGCCTCCTGTTTAGGGTCCATATATCTATCTCCTCTCAGAGGCTGTACTAGCATGTGTTTCAGCTGGCAAAAACCAAGCCCCCGCCCACACAAAGTGGTTCTTCTAAGTGGATAAACATCACCTGTTCTCTCACAAGTCTGTTCCCCATCCCATACTTGGGATCAAAACAAAAACATGTTTACATCCACTACACACTGAGGCTAGATCAGACCTGACAGCATTCATCCCTCTCAGCATGCTGGATGCTGACGATGCTGCATCTTTCATGTTCCAGCCCCAAGCTCTTCAGTTGCTGTTCCTCACTGCTGTCAATGCCCATTGCTGAAGTCATTTATAGAATGTGCCAAGGACCAGCGCTGCTTGTGGTTAAAGCACAGGATAACACACATTCAGAATGAGATCCTAGAATCCGAAGTCCCAGGTTAAGCTTCTGGGTTTATCAGTTTTGTTCTTGGACACACCTAAAATTGCCAGCAGCAACAGCCACATTCAACATGACTCATATTCAAACAGTGAACGCCTCTAGTCAGCATATTTGTAGCAAGATCACTAAAGCAGCTTTATTTTTATATACGAGTGGTGTGTGTGTGTGTGTGGTGTGCTCTCATGCTTACTCACCATGGCACACTTGGTGGAGGCCAGGGGATAATTTGTAGGAGTTGGTTCTCCAGGGTCTAGCTCATGTGACATTGATGGCAAGCACCTTTACCGACTGAATCTGTCTCACTAGTCCTTGCTTTGCTTTTAAGTGAACAATGCTATATAGAGATTCAAAGAGGAGATGGTTAGATTTCAGTCATTTCACTTGTACAACTTTGTGAGGCACAAAAATTGTAAAAAGAAATTAAGATTTTGGTTTTCGGCTTTAGAGTATCACAATAACTTAAAGATAAGTTTCAGACTTGCAAAATAAATACACACCCTATAAAGGACAACATATTTTGACATTGATTTTAGGACCAAATGAGTTTAGGCATTGATTGTTCATTTATTTCATTACTTGATTATCAATGCAATGGCTAATATCCCAGAAAATGTTGACTGAGTCTACACTTGTGACTTAAAGGATCCAATACACTATTATTTTAAAATCTAAGTATAGCCATGTATGTTGTGCACACTTGTAATTCCAGCTCTTGGGAGTCTGAGGCTGGAAGATGTAAGTTCATGGCCAGACTGGTTTGTATTATAAAATAATAGCTTAGATATAAACTACAGAAAGTAAATAAAGTAAAATAAACATTGTACCAATACAAATGGCTTCATTTCCCGAAATAGGCTTCACCTGTCAATCTCTACTGTTCTTTCTTTCTTTCTTTTTCTCTGTAAGTGCCCTATCTGCATGCACACTTAGATGCCAGAACAGGGCATTAGATACCAGGATAGATGGCTGTGAGCCACCATGTGGTTGCTGGGAATTGAACTCAGGACCTCTGGGAAAGTAGACAGTGCTCTTAACCACTGAACCATCCCTGAAGTCCCTGCCCACTTCCCCCACCCCCCACCACTCTTCTTCCAAAACAAGATTATGCCTTTCATAAAGATTAAATTTTCACCTGTTTTTGAATCATATTCTCTGTGCCTAGCGTTATTCACTCAGAGAAATGATTTAGATTCATTCCTGTAGTTTATTTCTTTGTATTCTTAAGTAATATTCCCTGGTATGGGTAAACCAGAATTTGTTTATCCATTCATCTGTTGACAATTATTTTGTTTATTTGAAGTTTCCTGCCATTTTGAATTAAGTGACAGTGCCCGTGAAATGGCTCAGTGGGTGAAAGTGCTTGCCACCAAACCTGAGGACTCAAGTCACCTCACGTAGACTTAATAACAGAAGGAGAGAAGCAGCTCCTACAATTAACCTCCAATTTACACACACACACACACACACACACACACACACACACACACACACACACACTAGCATATACATATCCCTTCCCCGCAGGAACATGCACACTTAGAAAAAATAATAAATGGTTTTTTGTTTGGTTTGTTTTGTTGGTGGTGGTGGTGGTTTGTTTTGTTTGCTTTTGTTTTTGTTTTTGAGATAGGGTTTCTCTGTATAGCCCTGGCTAACCTGGACTTGCTTTTGTAGACTTGCTTTTGTAGGGAGTGGGTGGCATTAGTGGAGCAGTTGTTGGAGTGGGTATTGCCTTATTGGAGGAAGTGTGCGACTGAGGGTAAGCTTTGAGGTTTCCGAAGCTTACGCCAGGCCCAGTGTCACTCTCTCTTCCTGCTGCCTGCTATCTAGCTGTAGAATTCTCAAGCTACTTCTCCAGTACCATGTCCACCATGCTGTTTCCTGCCATGATGATAAAGGACTCAACCTCTGAAACCATGAGCCAGGCCCAATTAAATGTGGTCATGCTGTTTCTTCACAGCAGTAGAGTGCTGACTAAGACAGTCACTCTTGATATGTTCAGTAAAATTTTTGTAAATTAAAAAAAAAAAGAATTGCTTTTTCATATTACTGAGTTACCATTCTTTAAATAGGCTGAATATGTCTTTGCAGGTATATGTATTGAAATTACATTTCCAATCTGTAGTTTACCTGAGTTTTATTTTATTAGTAGTCTCAGACTAAGCAGGAGGGCTTCACTTCGAGGAATTCCAATTTACCAATTAAAAAAATCAGGTGGTTTAATTTCACTGTTGTATCTAAGAAGATTTTCCTTGATTCTGTAGCTTTTGCCTTTTGACAAGACTAATCTTTAAGGCATATATTTAAATGTAAATACAACACCCAACTCTTAAATCCATGATCCTCTGGGTCCTCTGAATGCCCACTACAGGGTTTCCATGTGTGGTATGCCCACTGGGCAGACTATAAAACTGAGTGATTCTCTACACCCAGCGGACAGACTGTCTTTGTGTAGCCCTGATTGTCCTGGAATTGGCTCTGTAGGCCAGGCTGGCCTTGAACTCACAGAGGTCTGCCTGCCTCTGCCTCCCAACAGGTGGCTTCAAAGGCATGAGCCACTGTTCCCCTGCTGAGCAATGATGTTTTGTTTTGTTTTTCCAGATAGGTGTCTCTGTGTAGCCTTGGCTGTCCTGGTCACGTATTTTTGGTAGACCTGGCTGGCCTTGTACTGAGAGTGGCCTGCCTGCCTCTGCCTTCCTGTGTGCTGGCATTAAAGGCATGGACCACCACACCCAGCTGGGTGAGTGATATTTTAAAGCTCAATTTCAATACCGGCTTCTGTTGATTTTTATAGTTAAAATTGTGCTAAGCCACAAACCCAAACAGCGTCTCAAAGCTGAACTACACCTGAATCGCTCTTGAAACGGTTAAAAATAGCTATATGTGCTTAACTGCTAGAAAATAATCTATTATTACAGGCAGGTGTGGGTAGTATTGATCAGCAGGATTTAATGCTTGGCTAAATTTAAGCAGAACAAAGTTAATGGAAATAACCGTATCTCTGTTGTTATTACTAGATTTGTTTGTTTTGGGGGGAAGGTGATTTATTTTTGTTTGTTTGTTTTCAAGACAAAGTTTCTCTGTGTAATAGCCCTGGCTGGACTCACTTTGTAGACCAGGCTGGCCTTGCATTCATGAGGATTAGCCTGTCTCTGCCTCCCCAGTGTGGGAATTAAAGGCATGAGCCACCACGCCCAGCTACAACTAGATTTTTTTAATTGCCCTTTGAAATTGTTAAATTTTAAAAAAAAGCACAGGGGAATTTTACTGAAGGTTATGTTACTGTAAGGTGTGAAACGAATGGAATATTTCACCAGAGGAATCGACAACCATTGGTCCGCTCTATTATCGCTACAAGAGACAATATCAACAAGTTAGTTTTACCAAGGAATTGCAGGGCTTGTTTGGTTTGTTTTTATAGTTAGTTCTGACATGGATTGTAGCCATGGATCCTCGCTTGACTTGCAATTAAACATGCAACTTCTCATTGGGCAGTTTTAAAACTAGTAGGAGGAATCAGCTGCCAGCTTACTGCACTGTGGAAAGCTGCACGAGATTCCAGGATTGGAATGTAAATGCTAATTTAAAAGGTCATGCGGAGCTGCGCCTCAGGTTTTTTTGGCGTCCATGCGCTCAGTGCTGACTGAGGGAACAAAGACCTGGCCAGAGAAGTCAGACACTGAGGTTCTTCTCGCCGCGTTTTCCGCAAAATAGTTCTGGAATCATGCCTGAAGTGCCGGAGGAAATGGAGCAGGTAAGAGCTAGCAATTCAAGACCCAATGTCGGCTCAGCCTTGCTTTAAAAGCGACCCAGAATGGCGCAACTGCGGCGGCACTAAGATTGCGGGCATGGTGGGCCAGGAGAAGGAACTCTCCATCCACTTTGTCCCCAGCAGCTGCCGGCTGGTGGAGGTGAGCTATGGGGCGTGGAGCCCCGGATGACGCCTCGGAGTTTGTTGATGGCGCTGCAGCTAGGAAGCTGTGGGGTGGAGGCTCCTGCCGCCCCTGGGGGCTTGTTTCCATTTGAGTTCTCTATTCATTTTTCTTTGTATTTCTGGATGTTTAAGGGGGAAGGGAGGGTGGCTTTTCACTAACGATGATGTTGGAGGTGTCAATTTGGTGAATTCATAGTTTTCTTTTTTTTTTATTATTAATTTATTCTTGTTACATCTCAATGTTTATCCCATCCCTTGTATCCTCCCATTCTCCCCCCCCCCCATTTTCCCATTATTCCCCTCCCCTATGACTGTTCCTGAGGGGGATTACCTCCCCCTATATATTCTCATAGGGTATCAAGTCTCTTCTTGGCTACCTGCTGTCCTTCCTCTGAGTGCCACCAGGTCTCCCCCTCCAGGGGACATGGTCAAATGTGAGGCACCATAGTACGTGAGAAAGTCATATCACACTCTCCACTCAACTGTGGAGAATATTCTGACCATTGGCTAGATCTGGGGAGGGGTTTAAAGTTTACCTCCTGTATTGTCCTTGGCTGGTGCCTTAGTTTGAGCGGGACCCCTGGGCCCAAATCTGCCTATCATATTGTTCTACTTGTAGATTTCTAGGACCCTCTGTTTCCTTTTATTTTGCTATTCTCCCATGCGTCTCTCATTTAGAGTCCCATTACTTCAGGCAGTTTACAGATGTCAGTATTTCCAGCTATGGGACGCTGTTAACGCTCAGTCCCATGGGTGGGAAAACAGGCATAGAGAGGGTCAGGCATTTGTCTTGCATTTATTCTGTAAGAGTTGCGCAGGAATTCCTTGGCCCCAAGTGTTTTTAGCCACTGTATTTTGTATGGTGGGAGGGAGCCTGGTGAAATTTGGAAGATGCCTATCTGGTAAACTTCTGCCTGTTCCTAAATAAGGTCCGCCATGCCTGTTTCAAGCCTCTTAGCACTTAGGGATCTACAGAATGTATTCTGCACAGTTGGTAAGACTTAGTTCCCAAACCAATGCGTCCTGAAAATATAGGGAGTATAGGAGACGACCAATTGTGGTTGTTTAGGCAGGATATGTGCTTGCTAATTTTATGTGGGTTTGTACAAGCTAGAGTCGCTGAAGGGGAGGGAATCTCAATTGAGAAAATGTCTCCATAAGATTGGACTTCGGCTAAGCCTGTTGGGCATTTTCTTTCCTTGTTTCTTTTTTTATGCGCCTCCCCCCCTTCAGGGTTTCTCTGTGTACCCTTTGTAGACCAGGCTGGCTCCAAGCTCAAATCCACTTGTCTCTACCTCTCTGAGTGCTGGGATTAAAGGCGAACACCACCGCCACCTAGTTAGCATTTTCTTAATTAGTGGTTGACATGGGGCCCCAGCCCATTGTGGATGGGACCATCCGGGTTGTTGGTCCTGAGTTTAAGAAAATCGAGCTGCTGAGCTAGCTTGTAGGCAGTGCTTCTCCATGCCCCATGTCAGCTCCTGCCTGCAGGTTCCTGCTCTGACTTCATTCAGTGATGAACAATGGTGTGGAAATATAAACTAAATAAACTCTTAACCCCTAACTTTGCTTTGGTCATGGTGGTTTTTTGTTTTTGGAGACGGAGTTTCCTCTGTGTAGCCTTGGCTGTCCTGGACTCACCAGGCTGGCTTCAAAGGCACAGTGATCCACTTGCCTCTGGCTCCCCAGTGCTGGGATTAAAGGCGCAGGTGGTGGTGGTATTTAATCACAGCTATAGTAATCCTAACTAGAACAGATTCTCTATGCAGCCCTTTACTGTCCTGGAACTCACTGTGTAGACCAGGCTGGCCTTGGACTCAACAGAGATTCCTCTGCTTCTGCCTCCCAGAGTGCTGGGATTAAAAGGCGCGGGCCACCATGTCCAGATATTAATGCAAAATGATTATGTTTGGGTTATGTACATTCAATATGATCTCCAAATGACTGGACCTTAGATAAAGTTCAGATTTATTTGCAGCTCCACAGTGCTGACAACATGTGCCAACTGTTTGTGCATGCACAGATGCATGTATGCATGTAAGCCTAATGTTTCCACAGTTCAGTAAAAGAAAAGTGGAAAGTAGTAAAGCATATCAGGTGCACTAACTCATGTGCCAATAATCTCAGCACTCAGGAAGTTGGTAGTGGTGGATAGTTTTTTTTTTAATTTATTTTCTCTTTTGGTTCTTTGAGACAGGTTTCTCTGTAGGGTTGGCTGTCTCACTGTCGATTTATAGACCAGGCTGGCCTCAAACTCAGAGATCTGCCTGCCTCTGCTTCCCCCAGTGATGGGATTAAAGGCATGCACCACCATGCCTGGCTTCGGGATGGCTTTTAAGATGTTTTTGTTGTTTGTTTGTTTGTTTTTTAAACAGGGTCTGGCTTCAAATCTGCATATTTGCCTGCCTCTGCCTCCAGTGGACTGGGATTACTGGTGTCACCACACCCAGTATTTTTTTAAAAAGATTTTTTTATTATTTACACAGTATTCTGCCCGCATGTGTGCCTGCTCATCAGAAGAGGGCATCAGATCTCATTATAAATGGTTGTGAGCCACCATATGGTTGCTGGGAACTGAAGTCAGGACGTTTGGAAGAACGGACCATGCTCTGAACCTCTGAGCTATCTAGCCAGCCCCAAAGGCTTGTGCACACTGCAAAGCTGAGGCAGGATGATTTCCAGGCAAGCCAAGTCTGTATAGTGAAACCATGTTTCAAAAAAGCAAAACTGCAACAAACAGTACAGAGAGCTATGATTTGCTTGCACTTGCTGCGCTCTCAACCTGTGCAGGTAACATTCACTCCTGCTGCTTGCTGAGAATTGGCAGAGTTAATGTTAGAGGGGCAGCCCCTACCGGTTCCTGTTATGAATACTGCCTATGGGTACAAGGGAGACTGGGAGTCAGTCACCCTGTTCCCATCTGAATCCAATTCCTACTTAAGCAGTCTGGATATCTTCTTTCTTTCTTCTCTTTTTCTTTTTTCCCTGTTTTTCAAAACAGGGTTTTTCAGTGTAGCCTTGGTTTGCCTGGACTCACAGCAATCCACCTGCCTCTCCCTCTGTCTCTGCCTCTGCCTCTGGAGTGCTGGGATTACAGGTATGTACCACTATGCCTGGTTCAGTTCTGAGGATATTACAAGGATATTACAGAGGTAGAAAGTGTGTGGAAAACTTTTCTTCTTCTTCTTCTTCTTCTTCTTCTTCTTCTTCTTCTTCTTCTTCTTCTTTCTTCTTCTTCTTTCTTCTTCTTCTTCTTCTTCTTCTTCTTCTTCTTCTTCTTCTTCTTCTTCTTCTTCTTCTTCTTTTTTGAGACAGATCTCTATACCCAGGGCTGGTCTTAAACTCAGGATCCCCTTGCATCAGATGACCAGTGCTAGCAATGGAATTTTGGGAACACACTACACATGTGAACTTTCCAGTTTCTTTAAGAAAAAAAGTTTGTGTGCATGCTAGGTGTCTAGTTGTGTGCCTTTAGTCCAGTACCCACTGGGGCCAAAAAGCAGCATCAATCTCATTAGAGCTGGCCATACAGGGAGCTGGGAGCTGCCTAGTGTGCATGCTGACAACTCAGTTCTGATTGTCTGCAAGAGCAACATACTTTTATTTAAAACTTTCACATGTATGGTTGTTTTGCCTGTATATATACATGTTTGTTTACCATATGTATGCAGTACTCCTGGAGATCCAAAGAGAGTGATGTCTCCCCAGAAACTGGTGTACAGATGATTGTGAGATGCCATGTTCATGTTAGGATTCAAACCAGGGTACTCCAGAAGAGTAGCGACTGCTCATAACCTCTGAGCCACCTCGCCATAGTTTTCTTTTATAGTATCTTCCCAGGCACCTTCATGGTATTTATCACATGCACAGGGTTTTCTGAGTCTATACAGGACTTAGTATGTTTTGACCTCTTTCATTTCAGATTTATGTATGTATACAAGTATGGTTTTTGTGTTTTATGGTCTTGCTTTATGGGCCTGTGTGGCCTGGAATTCTCTGTGTAGACTGGGTTTTGCTTAGTGTGCTGATATCCTCCTGCTTCTGTCCCCTGAGTGCAGGGATTACAGAGGCCCTCAGCAGCACACCTGCTTTACATTTAAGCCTTTGGACAGTTACTCTCTTTCCTTTTTTAAAGGATTTATTTACTATGTATTTAGTTTTTGCCTGCATGTATGCCTGCACGTTAGAAGAGGGCACCAGATCTCATTATAGATGGTTGTGAACCATCTTGTCGTTTCTGGGAATTGAACTCAGGGCCTTTTGAGGAGCAGCCCTCTCTCCAGCCCTGGAGAGTTATTTTTTTGCCAAAGTTCAAAGAAACTACTTTGCTGGCTCAGGTTTTCATTTTCATAAATTGTCTGGCTTAGAGTCAAGTGATGTCACAGATGCCACATGAAATTTCTTTAATTTTTAAAAACATGTTTTGAAATTGGTTGAATTAAAATCCTTAACATTTTTTTGTAAGCAGCTCTCCCCTCCATATGTACACCCCTTTTGATTTCAGCTTTTGAATCTGCTAGAGGCACTTGATCTTGCTGTTCTTAAGTCAAGTATGTGTGTCTACTAAATCATTTACTTGAAGTCAGAGATCAAAAATGCCTTTGGCTATTGCATGGCTTTGTTTGCCAGCTCAGAACCAGGTGACTAACAGGACTAGCACCTCGTGATAAACTCTAATGAGAGTTCCAACCACGGAGTTCATGCTGGCTTTACAGGTGGGTGACAGCCTGCTAGCTGAAAACGTTCTATTTAAAAAAGGAAAAGTTGACTTTACTTGAGAATTTGGCAGGAAAGGATTTTTCTAAACTTTATCTTACATATACAGACATCTAATAATTCGTTAAGCAATAACTTTTTAAAAAATCAGCAAACACATTTTTAATAGCAACACAGATTTTATGCTATCTGTATCTTATTAGTCATTAGTATTCTGTGTAAGTAAATTTAGTGCTGACAGGCAGACATATTAGTTTGTTCAAATTTAGAAAGTATGTGTTCCAAGGACTAAATTGACTTTATTCCAAATAAACTCCTTTGAAATGCTGACAGATTTTCAAACCCATCAATTTGTGACATCACATCTGAGCCTTGTGCATTTTCATAGTGTGTTTGAAGATGTGAAACTCCTGTTGGCTACTCTGCTACTCATAAAAGCAAAAATAACTTCCATTATTAAAATGAAATCTAAATCAAATGCGAAAGTTAGTTGTGATTTTATCTTGGGCGTCTTTTTTTGATTATGAAAATTTTATTTTTGCCAGGTGATGGTGGTGAACGCTTTTAAGCCCAGCACTTGGGAGGCAGAGGCAGGGTGATCGCTGTGAATTTGAGGCAAGCCTGGTCTACAAAGGGAGTCCAGGACAGCCAAGGCTACACAGGGAACTCTGTCTTCAAAAAACAAAAAGGAGATATAGATATATATATAAAAGTAAACTTTTAAAAATATACATGAATGTTTCACCTGTGTGTCTGTGTACTACATACATGATGCATGGTGCCCACAGAGGTGAGACGAGGATATTAAATCCTCTGAAACAGGAGTTATGGACAGTTGTTAGTTGCCATGTGTGTGCTAGGAGTCAAACCCAGGTCCTCTGGAAGAGCACTCGGTGTTCCTAACCATTAAGCCATTTCTTCTGCCGGCTATTTTTTTAAATTGTGTTTATATGTAGCTGTGGGTGTGTACATGTAAATGCAGGACCCTCAGGCCAGAAGAAGGCATCAGATCTGGAGTTTGAGTTAGAGGTAGTTGTAAGCCACACAATGCCCATCTTCTGCAAAAGGACTTTGTGTTCTTAACCATGAAAGAATCTCTCTAGCCCCAATGAGACTGAGTATTAAAACTTCCTAAGTGGGGGCTGGAATGATGGCTCTATGGTTAAGAGTACTTTGTTGATTTGCAGAGGACCCGGGCTCAGGTCCCAGCACCTACTTGCTGGCTCACTATCTGTAACTCCAGTTCTGGGAGATTTTATACCCTCTTCTGATCTCCCTGGGCAACTGAGGCAGTGCGCACACATGCATGCAGGCAAAATACTCAGACGTGTAAAATAAAATAATTAAAAACAAACTCATTAAGTCATGCAGTTTGTTAGTGTAGTTTGACTGATTAATCTAGCATTAAAACTGACTTTTAGGTATATGACATTAATTTAAAAAAACTTAGATTTCAGGTATTTGGTACACAGTATTGGCAGCTCTCACTTCTTTAGGAGAATTGTTTTCAAAGTGTGGCTTTCCCCGTTTCTACTTCCAGGAGGAGAAAAACATCCCCAGTTGTCGGGTCCCAGTTACAGGCGCCACCGGGCTTCTTGGCAGAGCAGTTTACAAAGAGTTTCAGCAGAGTAACTGGCATGCCATTGGCAGTGGCTTTTGAAAAGCAAGACCAAAATTTGAGCAAGTGAACCTGTTGGATGCTGAAGCAGTTCATCACCTCATTCATGATTTTCAGGTATGGGTTTGTATGTTTGGAACTGTGTGAATGTTCTATTAGTTGTCCGGATTATACGGAAAGTGTGCTTGCTCTCCCAAAGTTGTGCTGGACAGCTGTAGCCTACTGAGCACCAGCAATGCAGAGTGTATTTCTTTTGCAATGGTGCTGGGTATGTGTTCCAACCTGGGCCCCCAGCCTGGTAGTTTGGCACAGCTTGTGTTTATGTAGTGCTTTCCTGGTCATACTCGCCATCAAATGTTTGGGTGTTATCTGGGACTGAAAAAAAAAATATTGCTACTTTAATGCTGAAAAATTATGACCACAGGAATTTCAGTAACCTGTTTGCCATGATCCAAGAAATGTTGGAGAAAAATGGAGATTTTGTTTTCCTTGTCATCAAATTTTAGCTTTGGCTCTTCTAAAACTGTACACCTAGGAGCATGAGCACTAGAAGCACTGGGGAAACCTGATTTCAGGACGCATGTCCAAAGAGTGTAATGCATTGAGTCTGTGATTGGCCAGGACATTGTATTTGAAGCATACCAGATGTTACACATTCAACTTTGAAAACGATTCTTAAGATTATGCCTCCTTGAGCAACTGTTGATAAAATTGGCTGTGGGGCATATTTTCCGCCCCCACCCCAACCCCTCGTCTCTCTGGTTTATTTTTATTTATTTTTGTGTATGGGCGTTTGCCTGCTTATATGTATATCTGTGCAACACATGCATGTAGGGCCTGCAGAAGCCAGAAAGGGTGTCAGATGCCTGGGAGGTGGAGTTACAGAGAGTTGTGAGCTGCCATGTGGGTGCTGGGAATCCAACCAAAGTCCTCTGGTTGAGCAACCAGTGCCCTTAACCGCTGAGCCCTCTCTACAGCTCCTGCAACTGGAGTTATAAATAGTTGTTGGCCATCATGTGAGTTCTAGACTCCAGCCCTCCAACTTTTAACACCCGTTTAGCTCTTTCTCTGTTCCTCTTGCGTTAAAAAAAAAAAAGCCTTCTTTCTGTAGAAGAGCTCCTGCATCCTTCTGTTTTGATGCGTCAGGCTCAAATGCAGTACTGAACTTTGTCCATGGTTGTAAAAAGCAGAGCACTCCACCCTAGCCCTCAGTTGATACGGTTTGGCACTTTTGTGTGTGTGTGCTTGGACACATTCACTGATGATTAGTAGAGTCTCCAGACACTTGGTTGTATATCTTCTAGGTACAGTGGTGTTGTTTCCATAACCACAGCATGGTTACCACAGTCAACAGCAAGCCTTACACTGTGGTACTCTTGATGTCGCACGCATATGCAGATGGCTTCCAAGTTGGTCCTGAATTGTCTTCAGTGCTATTGTCCTCATTTGACCTTCAGTCAGGAGTGCTGATTTTATTTGGTTGTCTAGACAGATCTATTTTTAATGGGCATAATGACAAATTAGATTTAAAAAATTCTGTATGTAATAATAGACACTTAAAATATTCATGATCACCTTTAAGTTCATTCCGCTATAAGCCACAACCCATCCTGGTATATTTTTATTAAAAGCCAAGGTTCTACTTTCCCATTGTTTAAATCCACACAATCTCTTTATGCCCAAAGCTGGGAAAGAGCCAGCCATAAAATAGCTACATGTATTGTCCCTAGGAGCTGCTGTCCTGAGAATTCCCATTCTCTATGGGGAAGTGGAGAAGCTGGAGGAAAATGCTGTGACTGTTATGTTCGACAAGGTGCAGTTCAACAACAAGTCAGCGAACATGGGCCACTGGCAGCAGAGGTTCCCCACACATGTGAACGATGTAGCCAGTGTGTGCCGGCAGCTGGCAGAGAAGGGGATGCTGGTGAGTCCTGCGAGGATAGACCTGACTTCTGTCTTAGTGAAAGTTGTGCTTTTCTTTTCTATGCTTGAACTTACATGTGTGTACACAGGTTATCACAGACTGAAAATTAAATGTGTTTTAAAAGTAGGAAACCAAACAAAAGCAGTTTATACAGAGTAGAGGCTGTGTTCATGAAAGTCTGTAGTATGCAAGAAATAAATTCAAACACTGAGATCCTACCATTACCTCCCTACTGTTGAGATTCAAGTCCCAACTGATTAACCATGCACCATTCTAGGGTTCGTTTTTAAAAATTGATTAGAAATGGCTGGGCAGTGCTGGCACATGCCTTTAATCCCAGCATTTGGGAGGCAGAGGCAGGTAGAGTAAGTTCTAGGCCAGCCTGGTCTACAGAGTGAGTCTAGCACAGCTGGTGCTGCTACACAGAGAAACCCTGTATGGGCTGGGGTGGGGGGTACTTTTTAGCTAGCCAGGTGTGGTGAATCCCAGCAGAAGCTGGCAGATCTCTGTGAGTTCAAGGCTACCCTGGTCTGCGAAGAAAGTCCAGGACAGCCAGGGCTTTGTTGCACAGAGAAACTCTGTCTCAAAAGAAACACAACAAACAAAAATAGTATTTATATTTAATTAGTTCATTGTTTCTGGTTTCTTGAAGCAGAGCCTCACTTTGTTGCCCAGAGTGGCCTTGACAACTGCTAGGGTTACTGGTGAGTGTTACTGAGCTGCTCAGCCTATAACCCCCGAGCTGATGACAGAGGTGGGGAGGAGAAAGACAAGCTGGAGATGAGTGTCAGCCACCTTTTCCCTTAAGGGACAGACAGCCTTGGCTGAGGAAGATCCTGTCTTGAAACTATGTTAAGCTTTCATTTTAGCTTAGAATAATTTAAAATGTTTGTTAAAGTTAGTCACTATAAATTGGAGCCATTTGTATTCTTATTTGAAAAAAAAGATCTTATTTCTATGGATTACTTCTAGTATTGGAATATTTGTAGACATTTGTTTTTAGGTATTCAAGAAAAGGTAGGTTTGCATTTTGATTTTTGGATCTTTAAAATTAACTTTCTTGTCAAATCTTAGCCATTTGGGACCAGAAATTTGGGAAAAAAATTTTTTTTCCTTTGTTGGTAGGATCCATCCATTAAGGGGACCTTTCACTGGTCTGGCAATGAGCAGATGACCAAGTACAAAATGGCGTGTGCAATTGCAGACGCCTTCAACCTTCCCAGCAGCCACTTGCGACCTGTAAGTCTGGACACCTCTTTTCTGACTTCTTAAAGCTGTTGTGTATTGTTGACAAGACTTCTGTTTTGGATCAGAGTGAACTTGGTTTGAATCTTGACAGTATTTGGCCGTAAGTTATCCCTAAAGAAGTCAGAGTATTGGTGAAGTTTGTAGAGAAGTATGGGTGGGGCTGGTGAGCTAGCTGGAGGAGGTAACCTGTGCAAAGCCTGACAGCCTCAGCCCATCCACAGTCTCGCATATGAGTGTGCACATGGGGACACACACACCACCACCATTCTTCTTCTTCTTTTTCTTTGTTTTTTTTCTTTTTTAAAGATTTTTATTTTATTTCATTTATTATTTATACAGTATTCTGGCCCACATGTGTGCCTGCATGCCCGAAGAGGGCACCAGATCTCATTGTAAATGGTTGTGAGCCACAATGTGGTTGCTGGGAATTAAGGTCAGGACCTTTAGAGGAGATGGTGCTCTTAACCTCAGAGCCTTCTTTCCAGCCCTCTTTTTTTTTCTTCTTCTTCTTCTTTCTGGTATTGTCTTGGTAGCAGCATGCTTGCTTTTTGTAGCTCTGAAAAGATCAGTGTTTTTTTGTTTGGTTGTTGGGTTTTTTGCACTAAGGGAAAGTTGAAATAAAGTTGTCAAGCCTCAGGATGCTACTTTCTTTACTCATGAGTTGTTTTGTTTTTCTTTACAGATTACTGACAGCCCTGTCATAGGAGCACAACACCCCCAAAATGCTCAGCTCGACTGCTCCAAATTGGAGACCTTAAGCATTGGCCAGTGGACGCCATTTCGAATTGGAGTCAAGGAGTCACTCTGGCCTTTCCTTATTGACAAGAGATGGAGACAGACCCAGACCGTCTTTCATTAGTTCATGTGTTGTATATTTTTTTAAATGAAAAGTATAGTCTGCGGCACTTTTTCAAGAATAAAGGAAATAGTTTTGTATGAGTACTCCTTAATTATGACTCATGATCTTTCAGGTAAATGATGCTGTTGCACTAGGGGAATGTTGGACCACACTTAAAGTTGCAAAAATAACGTTTCCTTTTCTTCAAGCATTTGATCTGGGCTCAAGCAAAGCCAATAATGGACTCAGATGATTTCCATATGATGCTACACACAGTGAAACAAGGGCAGCAACACCTTGTTTGCAGTCATGATTTTCTGTTGACTATCTTGTTCTGGCTTACCTTGCTGTTCAAGTAATAAAAATTATGATTTTTACTGTCCAAGAGCTGGGCTGAAACAGACTGTTAGACTTTGGATGAAATGCATTGTTCATTCCTATAACGTGCTCTTTTGTTGCTTTTGTTTGTTGACTTTTGTGTATTGACAGTTTCACTGTGTGTAGAATCATATGGAAATCATCGGTGTTCATTATTGGCTTTGCTTGAGCCCAGATCAAATGCTTGAAGAGAAGGAAACTTTATTTTTGCAACTTTAAGTGTGGTTTTTATGCTTGATTCTTTAATGTGTTATGTATATCCAAACTTGTATAGCCTGATGCCTCCTTCATAGCTCCATGTGGCAAAACTTGAGAGTGTGTGCCTGTGTGTATTTTTTTAATACAAATACACATATCTATCTCTTTCACTCTGTCACTAAGTGATATTTCATACATGTGGTTATAATAATGAGCCTTGTAAGTCTTTTGACCACTTATGAATAATAATAAATACTTGCTGGCATGTAACACTTTGGTTTATTTTCTATTTGCTTCTTTTTAAATGTAAGGACTGCTGGGTGTGTTGGAATATGTCATTAATCCCATCAGAAAGAGGTAGACCTCTGCCTTCAAGGCCACCCTGGTCTAAATAGCAAGTATCAGGCAAGCCAGGGCTACATACTGAGACCTTGTCTCAAGAAAATAAAGTATGTGTGGTGGCTGTTAGCCACTTGCGCTCTTCGTTTTGAAGTTACATATTTATAATGTCTAGTATATAGTATCATGCTGTGTGGTGTAGGGGAAGCTGAAGTGGACATCCATGGGCTTTACATTATCTTTTTGTACCAGCTGATTTGGACCACGCCATGTCTTGTCACATTTTCCCACACCGGTTGTGCTGCCAGGCGTGTGTGCAGGGGCACAGCTCGTCTGGACTGTGTCATGTTCAGGCTAAGGCAGAAGGGTTTCTGTCAGTTGAAGTCTAGCCTTGATTACATTGCAAAACCAAAAAGTGAAATTGAGAACTTGAAGGTTTTCTTCAAATTGGGGTCCTTCCGAATTTTGGAAAAAAAAAAAAAAAAAAAAAAAACGTGTGTATAGTGTTTTGCCTACATGTAAGCATGGTGAGGATGAGAGCATCAGGTCCTCTGGAACTGGAGTTAACAACTGTTGAGAGGCGCTATGTATGTGCTGAGAATAGAACCTGGGTCCTCTGCAAGAGCTGTGTCTCCAACCCTTTAGTTTTGCAGAACTAATCTTTCCCAAACAATTCCAACTGGAAACCAAGCATTCACACATAAGAGGCTATAAAAGCCACTCATTAAAAACACTACAATTTTTGATAAGAGGGGCATGGTTGTGTATGCGTTTAATCCCAGCACTTGGGAGGTAGAGGTAGAGGTAGAGGTAGGTGGGTCTCTGAATTCCAGGCCAGCCTGGTCTACAAAGCTAGTACAGGACAACTAGGCCTGTTACACAGAGAAACCCTGTCATGGGGAAAAAAAGAAAAAAGTCTCTTGGCTGGGGAAAGTCACTTTTCCCATTTTACTTAAGTTTTCAACTCATATAGAGACCCTTCCACAATATCAAGGGATACATGCTTGACTCTCAGTCCAATAACATCAATGCAAAACACTAACACAGAAACACCCAGAGTAATGCTTGACCAAATTATCTGGGTACCCATTATCCCAGCCAAGTTGTCAGATAAAATATAATTAAGCATCAATAGTGCCAACATCCTCAGATGTTCATTGTGCCCTTTTTCCTGTTTAACCTTTAAAAAATTTTGTGTGTGTGTGTGTGTTTGGTGGTAGGAGGTGGGGGCAGGGAGGTGCCAGAGAGATTGCTCAGAGGTTAAGAGCACTGGCTTTTCTTCCAAAGTTCCTGAGTTCAATTTCTGGAAACTTCTGGTGGCTCTTAGGTGGTTATCTATAATGAGATCTGGTGCCCTCTTTTGGCGAGGAGCAGGCACAAGTGCAGGTACAACATTGTATACAAAATAAGAAAATAAATCTTGGGGGGAAAGTACATATAAGATAACTTTCATTGTTTTAGATGTTTTAAAGTGAACATTCTGGTACAGTTAAGTATATTCACACTTTTATGCAACCTATTTCCAGAACTTGAACCTTTATATTCATGACAGCTCTCTGTCACTGTTCTCCACACCCTTTACCATCCTTCCATTCCTGAGTTTGACTCATACTTAAGTAAAACCATACAGGATTTGAATCGACCGATTTGTTTTACTTAGCATCATAATGTCCCCAAGGGTCATCCACATAGCATGTGTCAGAATTTCCTTCCAAATGTTAAATCATACTTCTGGTCTCTGTATATGCTACATTGTGTTAACCTGCTGATGGGCGTGTGGGTGGCCTCTATCTCTTGACTATTCTAAATAATGTTGTAGCAAACGCTCATGTCAGATATTCCACTGAGATCTTGCTTTCAATTCCCTATGTAAATCCTCAGAGGTTTGAGTTGCTTCACGGACTGTATGTGTGGTATGTAATTCTATTTCTAGTTGTGGGAGGACTATCAGTTGCTTTCCATAGTAGCTGCACCATTTTACACTCTCACTGGGAGAGCAGAAAATTTGAATTTCTCCACTTCTTTAACATAAGTTTGCTACCCCTCTCCCTCCATGGCGGGCAGCCTGGGGTATAGGAGATGGGGTTCTGACTTTGGTATCAGTTCCTGTAGCATCTATAGTAATATTTATAACCTGTGTGTCTTCAACTGTATAATTTTTAGTTTATTCTAAAGATTGATTTTTTTAAAATTATGTGTCTGTGTGTTGGTGTGTGTATGTGTGAGTACTAGTGCTCTCCAAGTCCAGAAGAGGCTCCTGGATTCCTAAAGCTGGAGGAAAAGAAAAGGACACGACTGCTCCTAGCTATGGTGCAGAAGGAGGCTTAGTATAGATTTCTGTGAAAGAGCATAGTCAGAGCCAGAGCCGTTTGGGAGAGTCCAGGAGGTTCATGACCCTGAGCCATGTGGGAAAAGGGGGGGAGGAGGGAAAAAATGGGAACCAGGTGCAACAGCCATTAGATCAGAGGTACAAAAGGGATGGATAGCCAAAATGGCTGCATTAAATAGGGAAGAGCAGCCCAGCACCAATGGTTGCAGAGGTCATGGTATGGCAGCCAGGTAGACCTTGTAACAGATGTAGAATGAGGGATGCTGGGAGAACCTGATGGCTGATTCTGCTTTATATATTATGTAGGAACCTCTCCTGCCACAGAATTGCTCATAACCATGTATAATATGATCTGCTGCCCTCTTCTGGCATGCAGTTGTAATTGCATGCAGGTGTAAATGCAGGCAGCGCACTGTTTACATAATAATACATAATCTTAAAAAGAACACTTGCTGCCATAATTCCAGCTTCAGGGATCCAACTCCCAACTCTGACTTCCACAGGCATACAGCACGCACATGGTGCACAGATGTATATGTAAGCAAAACAGTCATAAAATAATTAAATACAAAATGAATAAATAAAAACTAGCCAAGTGGACGATCCAAGATGGCGGCGAGCAGTGGGGACCGTGTTTGGAGGCTCCAGTGAACAATTCAGGGAATTGCACAGATTTCTGAGCCAGGAACACCGAGGTCCCAACACCACGGCAGCGGGAGTGCTCCACGGTTCGGAGGGACCAGGGTGCAGAGGACCTGCGTGCCCCTGCACACAGGAGGAGCATGGATTTTTCTCTGATCGGAGCGTCAGCGGCAGAGGCAGCAGCACCAGTGGCACCAGCGGCACCAGCGGCACCGGCTGAGGTTTGCAGCTCAGAGCCTTCTGGTGGAGGCGATTGGTGTGGTGGCTGGTGGGAGTTGCTGCGGGAGAGGGGACTCTGGGCAGGATTTGGGTCGTGTGGTGCCTTCAGACCCTGACTGGAAGAGATGCCTATAAACATACAAGAGGCCTACAGAACACCAAATAGAATTGACCAGAAAAGACAAACTGCCCGTCACATAATAATCAAAACACAAAACATGCAGAACAAAGAAAAAAATATTAAAAGCTGAAAGGGAAAAGGGCCAAATAACATTTAATGGTAAACCTATCAAAATTACACCCGACTTCTCAGCAGAGACCATAAAAGCCAGAAGGGCATGGACAGAGATCCTGCAAACCCTAAGAGACCACAGATGCCAGGCCAGAATACTTTACCCAGCAAAACTATCAATAACCATTGATAGATAAAACAAAATATTCCATGATAAAAACAAATTCAAACAGTACCTATCCACAAATCCAGCTTTACAGAAGGTACTAGAAGGAAAACTCCATCCCAAAGGGTCAAGCTACAACCAAAACTACCCAGGAAATAGATAACTATCCCATGGCAAAAACACAACTACACAAATGCTCGACTGGAAACAACATCAAAATTAAGACTCTTAACAGTCACTGGTCATTAATATCTCTCAAAATCAATGCCCTCAATTCTCCAATAAAAAGACACAGACTAACTGAATGGGTGCATAAACAAGATACAACATTCTTCTGCATTCAAGAAACACATCTCACCCATAATGAAAGGCATTACCTCAGGGTAAAAGGTTGGAAAAAAATATTCCAAGCAAATGGTCACGAGAAGCAAGCAGGCATAGCCATTTTAGTATCGAACAAAATAGAATTTCAACCAAAATTAATCAAAAGGGATGAGGAAGGACACTTCATACTCATCAAAGGTAAAGTCAACCAAGATGACATCACAATTCTGAACATCTATGCTCCCAATACAAGGGCACCCACATTTGTAAAAGATCTGTTAAAAATGCTTAAACCACACATCGATCCCCACACAATAATAGTGGGAGACTTCAACACCCCACTCTCACTGAAGGATAAGTCATTGAAACAGAAACTAAGCCGAGAAACAACATCATTAACCAATGCCGAGAAACAACATCATTAACCAATGCCATGGGTCAAATGGATCTAACAGATATCTATAGAACCTTTCACCCAAACAAGAAAGAATATACCTTCTTCTCTGCACCCCATGGAACCTTCTCCAAGATTGATCACGTTGTAGGTCACAAAGCAAGCCTCAATAGATACAAGAGGATTGAAATAATACCTTGTATCTTATCAGATCACCATGCTCTTAGGCTGCAATTCCACAACAACAGGAATAACAAAAAGCCTACATGTACGTGGAAACTAAACAACTCTCTGCTAAATGACACCTGGGTCAGAGAAGAAATAAAGAAAGAAATCAAGGAATTTCTGAAATTCAATGAAAATGAAGGAACAACATATCCAAATTTGTGGGATACACTGAAAGCAGTGCTAAGAGGAAAATTCATAGCACTGAGTGCCTGTAAAAAGAAATTGGAAATATCGCACATAAGCATCTTAACGACACAACTGGAAGCCCTAGGAAAAAAAGAAGCAGAAACACCCAAGAGGAGTAGACGTCTGGAAATAATCAAACACAGGGCTGAAATTAACAAATTAGAAACTAAGTAAACAGTCCAAAGAATCAACAAAACCAAAAGCTGGTTCTTTGAGAAAATCAACAAGATAGACAGACCGTTAGCCAAACTAACTAAAAGGCAGAGAGACAGTATTGAAATCAACAAAATCAGAAATGAAAAGGGAGACATAACAACAGACACTGAAGAAATTCAAAGAATCATAAGATCCTACTTTGAAGGCATATATGCCAGAACATTTGAAAACCTAAGAGAAATGGACAATTTTCTTGATCAATTTCACCTGCCAAAGTTGAGTGAAGAACAGATAAACAAGCTAAATAGTCCCATTTCCCCTACAGAAATAGAAGCAATCATCGATGGTCTCCCAACCAAAAAAAGCCCAGGGCCAGATGGTTTCAGTGCAGAATTCTACCAGACCTTCAAGGGTGAGCTAATACCGATACTCTTCAAGCTACTCCAAAAGATAGAAATGGATGGAAAATTACCAAATTCATTCTATGAGGCCATAGTCTCATTGATACCTAAACCTCACAAAGACTCAACAAAGAAAGAGAACTTCAGACCAATTTCTCATATGAACATCGATGCAAAAATACTAAATAAAATACTTGCAAAATGAATACAAGAACACATCAAAGATATCATTCATCATGACCAAGTAGGCTTCATTCCAGGCATGCAGGGATGGTTTAATATACGGAAATCCATCAATGTAATCCACCATATAAACAAACTGAAAATAAAAAACCACATGATCATCTCTTTGGATGCAGAGAAGGCATTTGATAAAATTCAACACCCATTCATGTTTAAAGTTTTAGAGAGATCGGGGATACAAGGTACTTTCCTCAACATAATAAAGGCTATATACAGCAAGCCAATAGCCAAAATCAAAGTAAATGGTGAGATACTCAAGGAAAGTCCTCTAAAATCGGGAACAAGGCAAGGCTGCCCACTCTCTTCATATCTCTTCAATATAGTACTCAAAGTTCTAGCCAGAGCAATAAGACAACAAAAGGATATCAAGGGTATCCAAATGGGAAAGGAGGAAGTCAAATTATCCCTATCTGCAGATGATATGATAGTGTACGTAAGTGACCCTCAAAATTCCACCAGAGAACTCCTAAAGCTGATAAACACCCTTCAGGCAATTGGCTGGCTTTTTTATGGACTTGCCATCATTTTATCTGGTCCTTGATTTTTTTTTATGGTTTTAGACAAGCATATTCCCTTAGAGCAGTCAAACATGATTTGATTGATCAGTGTTTACTTTTCACCTGAATTTTTAGGAACTTTCCCCCTCATTGATTAATTCAGATAATATTTGTTTCTGGCTCTCCCCTGTGTCAAACATCAATGCCTATTGAGAAGAGAAAGATGAACAAAATGTTCTGTCCATACTTGAGAAGCTTTAAGGCAGGGAGCAGATATGAATGCCCCCCCAAAAAAACCCACCTTATAATTATCTGGTAGAACCACCTTAGATGTATGTCCAAGTCTCATGGGTGGGGCAAAAGAGGCCAACCCATGACTGGTCCAGTTTCAGATCCATACCATAAGAGGGAGCCTATCCATGATGCTGCCTGCGGGGCCAGCACCCAGAGGCTGGATCACTCAGAGACCTAGAATGGAAAATGATTTCTAATGATATCTGCACTACTCATACATTGGTGCCTAGCCCAATAGTCATCAGAGAGGCTTCAGCAGCGATCCCTAGTTAAACATTAGCTGGAGCTTGGAGAATCTTGCAGAAGAGCAGAGGAAGGATTATAGAAGCCAGAGGGGTCAGTGACACCACGAGGAAATGCAAAGAACCAACTAACCTGTGCTCAGAGGGCCTCACATAGATTGAACCAACAACCAGGGAGCCTGCATGGGACACTGACCCTCTCCATGTATGTTACAGCTGTGGAGGTTGGTTTTCTTGTGGGACTCCTAACAGAGAAAGCAAGGGTGTCTCTGAATCTTTTGCCTGCTTCTGGGAGCTTTTTCCTTCTACTGGGTTCACTCATCCAGCCTCAATACGAGGGGAGGTGCCTCGTCTTATGGCAACTTTATATGCCATGGGATATGTCCTAGAAAGTGTGAATAAACAGCAATTTGATATCCTGCACTTTCATCTCAGACAGTGAAATTACCTCCATCCTTGGAACAGAAACCTCCAAATGCTCTCATTTATCCATATTGGATGCAGAACCAACATAAAAACAATCGCTCTTTCTGTAACCTTAAACAGATTCATTCTGAAAAACGTTCATGGGAAGTTACTTTTCCTTAAAGTAGGCCTCGTGGATGATTTGTGGGTCACAGATTTAGCTTTCGGTGGTCTCAAGATTCTGTGCCAATATTTCACAGACTATAATAATCCAGTGCTTGAAGCTCACAAAATGGGGCCTACATTTTGGGGAGGGAGAACACAGTATTCAGAGAGACATGTAGGCAAAAACACTCATACACATAAAATAAAATTTAAACCTTTCTACTATTTTGTAGAATTGATATGTGAATATGCCTTTACTGATAGCTTTTGTTCACTTGATATTAATCATAATCCTCCATACATAGACACCTCAGCACATTCCTTGCTACTTACTCAGTATCTACTAGAAGCAAATAGTGTTCCAAACAGCACGGTGGGTGTTCAATACTGGTATTTATAAGTAATGCCTGTCCCCAGGGAGTTACCTCCTTGCTTTGGATGAAAATCTGCTGCGGATATGGAGTTTCATTGATTATGTGTGTTTTTATTTATAGAAGAACGATTGTAAATTGGTTATCCTTCACCATTACTCCCGAGAAGTACTTTAAAACAAGATGTAATTGCTAGGCAAGGTTGTAGTGAATATTTTAACAAGGCAATGTAGTTAATCATTAAGCATCCAGTTGGGTGTTGATTCAGCAGTAATTCTCCGTGAATATCCACAGTTGATATTTTTTTTCCTTGAGCTGTCTAAAATGAATTTGGAAACTTGTGGGTAAGAGCTGAAGTGCTCGTTTTCAAAATCCTGGTATGGGGCAATGTTTCTAAGAAGTTTGTGATTCTGCTCTGGGTTTTTTTTTTTTTTTTTTTTGAATAGTCTCCCCCACCCCCAAGAGGTGGTTGGCAGGAAAGGAAAATACTTTCTAAGCAGTGAACTGATACAAGAAATTCCAAACTCAGAAAGTGCTTACTGGGTGGCCAGGCACTCCGATAGTCCAGGTTTGTTCTAGGCTATTTTGAAAAGCAACTAGAAGGGGATGTTTATGCTCCTTAGCCACCATTCTTGGGCTGTCTCTTATTTGGGATTGCAAATATATCTGCTGGGAATAAAGAATCATGATACTCAAAATACCAGGTTATAAATGAAAAAAATGAGTTCATTTAAAGGAATCTATGCCAAGATCCTTTCAAAGTTTCAAAGGTGCATAAATTCTCTCTCCTTAATTTATACCTATACATATTCATTTGATTTAGTTTTTGTTTTGAAATAGTTATCTGCTTCACATTGCTGTGTTGAAGAGGTAAAAGAAAGTTACAATTTTAACTTGGCATTTTAGGTCATAATTTTAGGGTTAGAGTTAATTAACACATACTTGAACAACATAGAAGGGAAATAGTTGCTTTGGGTCAGACTTCCTTTCAAGAATAATGGAATTCTAGATTTTACACATATTTGATCAGGGTTGGAACTATGTCTTTCCTTAGTGATGTAGTCTGAGGTGTTCTTACAGATGATTTGGGGGAGGATATATCCCAGTTACTCCTCTTTCTCTCACACTTCTTGCCCTTATTGAATCCATAATTCAAGGAAGCTTCCACTTTGGTTTTGTTCTTTTTTTCCTTTTTGTTATTGAAATCAACAGATTAAAAAGATGTTATCTTAGTGTTAGGGGCCCAGTTTCCTCTGTTGGGAAATAGAATACTCTTGCCTTCCTCTCAGAGCCAAGGGTATGCATCTTGCATATGTCAGCCACAAGGATTAGTTTGTAGTATCTAAATCCAAAGTACCTACCACAGTCATCAGTAAGCCACTTTGGAGTGGTGAGTGTCATAAGTGGTGCAAATTGATCCCAGGACATTTTGAAGGGCAATGAAAGGATGACCTGCTTGGCATATGATAGACCTAAAGAGCAATTCATAGATTCTAATTTCAAAGTAATTATCATAGTCTTTGGAAGGAATCAGGCATTCAAAGGATGATATAATGATTCCTGTTTTTAATGCTGGGAATTCCAACGAAGCTTGAAATCGAGTGGAAAACTGGATAATAAATAGAATCAGTGAGAATTATTCCCCCCTTCTTTTTGTCAACAAGTCCTCCTTTGGTAGCCCAGGTTGGCCTTTAACACACCATGTAGCCTTGGATTCATGAAAATTCTCCTGCCCCAGCCTTCTGAGTGCTGAAAGTAGGGACATAACACATCATGCCCAATGAGCATTCTGAGGTAAAGTACTCTGAGACTGAAAAGACAATGAAGAGTGGTTTATGTTTTCAACAAGTTAGATCTGTCTATGTCAGCCATGCTATTTATATAGCATATGATTGGATTTGCAACCAAATTGCTCACAGTCATTGAGAGTTTACAAAAAGTGCTGCAATGGAACAACAAATACAAACAACAGTGGATCCGCCTTTGTTTTCTAGGGACACTGTAATATAATCCTTTAAACTAGATGGATGTCATCAATCAGTTCTAGAGACTAGATAAGTGATATTGAGGTGTGACTGGGCTTGTATTCTTAATGACTGTGAAGGATAACCCAGTCTGTGCTTCTTTCTAAATTTGGAGTTTGACTAGGAATCCACTGTGTTATACTGATTTCTACCTGCATTCCACACACCAGTCTCCCTGTGTGACTATTTATGGCAAAATAACCCTTTCTTATTAGGACACATGCCATATTATATTGGGAAGCTACTCGATTCTGCTTCATCTCTACTTGACATTCTACATGACCTTATTGTAACTGATAGTATCTGCAAGAACTCTATTTCTATATTAAACTATGCCCTAACAGAGTGTGAATTAAGACTGCGGTGGATGGATATTGTGGGATAAAGCTCATAAGAAATCTTATGTTAGGCACTTTGTTGCTATGACTAAGTATGTGAGAAACAACCTCAATGGATGAAGAGTTTATTTTTGCTCAGGGTTCAATGGTGACAGTCTATGGTTAGCCTGATACATTATTCTCTGGGCCAGTGATGAGGCAGAGTATCATGGAAAAAGAATGTATTGGATCAGAGCAGTTTGCCTTGTGGCAGCTAGGAAGCAGAGAGGTTTACAGGAGGTAGCCAGGACATGACA
This sequence comes from Acomys russatus, assembly GCF_903995435.1. Taxonomy (NCBI): domain Eukaryota; kingdom Metazoa; phylum Chordata; class Mammalia; order Rodentia; family Muridae; genus Acomys; species Acomys russatus. The sequence goes on from NC_067138.1 coordinate 106,224, forward strand.
CATCTTTCACCCTTGCCCTCATCGGCATGCAGTGACCTACTTCCTCCAACCAGCCTTACCTTTGGATTTCCATGGCCCCCACACAACGCCATCATACCATACATCCTCCAATACACTTACTCATTCGGTTAGTCAAACCCCCACGCTCTAACCACTTCCCAGTGATTGGATCCATCAGCCTTCACACAACAGCCTTTTGGAAGAGAGACACTTTATATAACAAAACTTAAGAAAATATGTTTTATATACTTTCAATATGAAAAGAAGAAAAAGTGTTGATGAGCATGCTCCTTCAATGTACTAGATTTAGAGAGTACACAGTTTACCAGATATAAATTATAGAACTGGTATGACATCCTGAAAAATATTAGTAAAATGAATGTTAAAAGAAGATCTGGCTTCCCAAATGAGAATATGACAGAGACAGTTTTCCACTCCTGGCATACTCAAGTAATCAAGTTTATTCCTTCTCAAGTCTCTGATGGAGTTGAAGATCAGGTAGCTTAGTTTTACAATGAAGCTTAGTTGTTTAGGGGTTAAGATGTTTTTAGGTCTAGATAGATGTTTAAGTTGATAATGACAAGAGGTGATGAATATTGATTTACATTCAGAATTTTAGATGCGCCAAGACAGGAAAGATGTTTTCTTTAAGGCTGTCAAATACAAATAGCCAAAACACTAAGAATGTAACATTGATATAATTCCTGATTGTGTCATGGTTCTTCTTGCTATTGGGTAGTTTATCATATATATGTGTAATAATATAAATGTATATTTAAAAAATAAAAATGTTAATAAAGAGAAGATATGGCATGACAGAAAAGGAAAGGGAACAGTGTTATGTCAAATTCTTTAACTTACAGTATTTAATTCTTACCAAAACTTGCTTGTGAGTGTATCTCTATGTTATAGACATAGAAACTGGGGATCAGCCTCTGGAGCCATAGACATGCTATACTGGAATCTGAACGCTTCATAGGTGCCAGAGAATAACTTTACTCCCTTCTAGTGTGAATCCATACCATGAAAACAAATGATGAGAAATAAATGGTTGTGGAAGCCAGATAGTGTAGAATATCCAATATGCAAAGGGTGGCTACTGTGAGCCTGAGTCAATTTAGCCAGAGAATTAGTGCTTGCTGATACTTTATAGTGGAAACAGATAACTCACCGTTCGGCTATTTCTATAAAAATTATAGAGTGATACTAGAGACAAATCAACTAAATCCCAAATGTCCTATTCTCTACTTTCCATTGCCCCATTCACCAGTTTGTTTCCTACTGTTGCCAGTGGGTGGGGAGGTGGGGACCATAATTGAATTATACAAAGAGGTTTCCATGGTTATTTACACAGAAATTTTGATGAGACACTTTAAACTTGACTTTTGTTGCCTTTCTTCTGAGCACTTAACACATTCAATTCTCACTACTCTCCCCCGCCCCCCCCCAGTTTCCCTTTTTTCTCCATTCTTGCTGCCACATCTATGTCATGAAAATGGCAAATAAAATAGATTAGTTTAATTTCTGAAATTATATTACGGTTCTCTCTGTTCATGCCAGTTTGCCCAGATTAGCCCAGGCAGATGGCTGTGGGGTTTTATTGCTGGTGAGAAAAAGGGGGGTCCTTTCCAGAGACGAAATACAAGTGTGGGAGATTGGGAGTAGCTGCCAAAAAGCCATGTGCTTGAGTTTTTGGGAGAATGAAAGTAGCGCCTCACATCAGGTCGACTCTGCCTTCTGAAGAGAGGCCTCTCTGAGAGCTAGAAGCAGCTGGTTCTGGAGAAAAAGATGGCTTGAAAAGAATCAGAGGCATTATGAGTCTTAAATTATTTAAGTTCCTCCTGTGGCAGCGAACTGTAATTGCTTCCTATTTCTGTAAATATTAGCAGCTGCGAGCCTTTCAAGTTAAGGCTGTAAGACAGCACTCAGTGTATTATACTTATGCTCTGTAATATTGTTAAATATCTGACCTTGGGCTGTCAGGGCAAACTCATTACCCACACTAGCCCTTCTGCTGGGAAGCTGTTGACACACTGAACTGGTGCATTATTTTCAGCTTGGTCCGTAATAGCCCCAGTAGAACAGAAAATTGGCAATGGGAATTGCAAGCCACCGAGTAGAGTGTGTTGAGAAGGTTGCCTCTGTCTGCTGCCTTTAGTTGTTTTCACACGTGTGGAGCTGCCTACAGCTGTGTTGATGGATCCTTCATCAAGTTGTCAAAAACGTAAAGTCAGCTACCAGTGTTTCCAAGCTACTTCATATTCCAGCTCTTAGCTCTCTAATCACCATTGATCTCTCTGTCTTATGTTCTGTATTGTAGTCATACTGAATTTTCAGCTTTCAGACCTATGATCGTCTCACTAGTCCTTCATACTTGCCCCCTGCTTGTCTTCTATCTGTAACATAGCCTGCTTGCTCCATTGCATCTGCATGCTAGCTTCTGGAGGTATTAGCTGACTTTGGAATCTTGCATGACCATCCACATCCAGCTTGGCGATGTCCTTTGTAAAATCCCATGGTTCTACGTGGTTTCTTCGTAAGAATATGCATCATATTGTGTTGTAGTAATGTATTTTGTCTTCTTCATTTGCCATTGTATAGTGAATTTTTTGAAGATTAAAAAAAAAAAAAGCATTGCTCTATTGTTGTTTTAGCTGCCAGTGCTTTGTGAAGACCCAGTACATAGAGAGTGCTTCACACAATGTCATGGTAATAACCAGTTACTTTCTGATTGTATTTCAGACCCATCCCACAAGCTGAAACGTTATCACGCCAAGACCTTTGTTGCTAGACAGTTGTGTTAGGCCCCAGGGAAGATCCTACTGCTGTTATTCTGCTAAATGCACCCAATATTAAACTGATCCACAGTGACTACTTGTTATACCCACAGATTAATGCATCTCTCAAGCACTATTATAGAATCTCTTGTGTATAGTAGATGGCAGTTAACTCAGATACCCACAGATGATGAAGGTTCAGAGATTGCAAAAATGCTCAACTCGGATGGAGGGCTGGAGAGATGTCTCAACTGTAAAAGGCTAGGCTCACAACCAAAAATATAAGAGTTCAGTTCCCACCATCCACAGCTGTTTCTCCAGACACACACACACACACACACACACACACACACACCAAGCAAAAAAAAAATCTCAGCTCCAAAAGGGACATCTATATCACATCCCTTCCTTCTGAGGCTTGGAGATAATTGCTGAAAGGGGTGGGGATGGGGAAATAGTATAAGAACCAGAGGTAGTGGTGAACTACAAGGAAATAGTGTCACAGCTGGCAGTTACGCATGTGAACTCAAAGCAGTTGGGAAGGCATGCACAAGAACCATGTAAGCACAAGCCAGACTAGCATGGAGAGGGACGGTGGGCATGAAGTTCCTCTCCTAGCCACAGGGCTATCGGTTAAGTGGTAGCTTCTGGGAGAGTCAGTTTTCTTTGAGACTGTATTCCCCAGTGAGTTGACCACTTTTGAGTAGAAGGCCACACATCTAAGACTGTGGGAAGCACAATTTACAGTTGACGAGGAGAGAGAGAGAGAGAGAGAGAGAGAGAGAGAGAGAGAGATCTGGAAAGAACTGAGGAGTTGAGATGAATATTATCAAGAGACATTGTAGAAATTCTTGAAGAGCAAATAATAATTTTAAAGGGGCAGTACTTCACAAATATTTCTTGAGCCGAACTTCTCTTATGTCTATTGTTGCTGGGGTTCTGGTGCAAGGACCAAATTAATGTCATGTTCTGTAACTAATGCTATGGTCTGTATGTTCTGTATGTTCTGTGAGAACTTGTCCTCTAGGTGACCCTTATTGCTCCCTGCGTTCACAGAATGACCACCTACTGCTGTGGACTGCACCTGCCAGCAGTCTCCAGAAGCTCCACCAGAGTGATTAGATATAATCAGCATCCAATGTTCCTCTGAGATAAAAACAAACAAACAAACAAAAAAACAAAACAAACAAACAAAAAGCCTTCCCCTTGAGGTGCAGCTTCTAACCAATCTGCCTAAGGGTTGACATTCCTGTGACCCACAACTTCCCCTTGAGATCCAGTTTCCACACAATCTGCCTGGGGTTTGACATCCCTGTGACCCACAACCCCTGCTTATGGTTTTTCCCTTTTGTAGACCCATTTCCCTTGAAACTCTGCAACACTCTTCTATCCTGTTGCATCAGGAAGGATTGTGGTCTGAGTGCCAGCCTGTAATACAGGACTCTGTGTTGCATTGGTATTCAATTCCTGGTGGTCTTTTCAGAGAGGTGGGGTTTTGCGATCTGGGTGATCTAGGTACTACACTGTATCAATAGGTTATTCTTAATCTTGGGAAGCAGAGGACTTAAAACAATCCAGATGTGTGGTAGAATCTCACAGGTGACTTCAAATAGCCACTTTAAAATTTTTTTATTTTATTAATTTATTCATATTACATTTCAATGGTTATCCCCTCCCTTGTATCCTCCCATTTTCCCCTTACTCCCCTCCCCTATGACTGGGACTGAGGAGGAATTCCTCCCCTTGTATATGCTCATATGGTATCAAGTCTCTTCTTGGTAGCCTGCTATCCTTCCTCTGAGTGCCACCAGGTCTCCCCATTCAGGGGATGTGGTCAAATATGAGGCAACAGAGTACGTGTGAAAGTCAGACCCCACTCCCCACTCAACTGTGAAGAATGTCCTGTCCATTGGCTAGATCTGGGTAGGGGTTTGAAGTTTATGGCCTGTATTGTCCTTGGCTGGTGCCATAGTTTGAGCAGGACCCCTGGGCCCAATTCTGCCTATCATAATTTTCTTCTTCTAGGTTTCTAGGATCCTCTAGATCCTTCTACTTTGCTATTCTCCCATGCTTCCCCCATCTAGAGTCCCAATAGGATATCCTCTCCTCTGTTCCACTTTCCTGGTTAGTGAAGACTTTCATGGGACATGCCCCTTGGGCTAGTATGCAGATATAAGTGAGTATAGACCATTTAACTCTTTCTGCTTCTGGGTTAAGTCACTCATTATGATCATTTCTAGTTCAATCCATTTGTCCACAAATTTTGGGAATTCCTTGTTTTTAATAGCTGAGTAGTATTCCATAGTGTAAATGTACCACAGTTTTTTTTTTACCCATTCTTCTACTGATGGACACTTAGGCTGTTTTCATGTTCTGGCTACAGATAGCCACTTTTAACACTTCATCTTTGTTAATACATTTGTGTGTGTGTGTTTGTGTGTGGAATGGCCTGGTGTCAAGCATTAGTAGGTGAATCAAGATTGATTTAAGTTCTTCATTACAATCTTATTATTCTCCTTGCCAGGGGTTGGCTTAGGAGTCAGCACATGATGAAATGTTGCTCAATGAGACAACATCAAAAGTACAAAGGCTTTGGGAAATATTTTGTTTTTTATTAACAGGTGTGGTGGTGAATTCCTGTTATATTAGCCATCAGGGTTCTGAGAAAAGAGGCCCTTGAGTTGAAGACCAGCCAGAGCTACACGGAAGACTTTGAACAAACAGACAACTACACTAGCTAGCATAGGGTGGAAGTCATTGAGGTCCCTATCTTTTTGATCCTTCTATTTTGATGCTTTCATAAAATCAACATAGGGCCTACAATGCTTTGGAAAATGTGGAGAAACATTCCCAGTGGTGAAAGCAGTCAGTAAGCATGGCCAACAGAAAGCACAATATTGAATCAGGACCTGTACAGGTGGTTCTTTTGTGAGGTAATCCTAGGCATCTCATAATTTTAGCCCCTCTCCTCTTTTGATAGTTTTCTGTTACCTAAATCTGGAAATATCCCAATTGATAGAAACCCTGGAAACATGACAGTGAAGGCATTGATTTTGATGCCAATTTAAAAAATGAGACATTATGTCACCCAATGAGAAAAGTTAGCCTAGTAAATGTGCTGGGTCTGGGGTTAGGTCAACTCAACTTTCCTGAATTCTGTATGATTTGGGGCAAGGTCCTCAGGTCCTCATCCCTTTTCTTTGCTAGTCAGATAATAATTGTTTGTTCAACTGCAACAATATATAAGCTTGTCCACTTTGGCTTATCTGCCATAATGTTGGTTTAGGAAGACAGGATTGAACTGAATTGCCTCTGAGTATTTTATGTCAGTGTCTTGAAACTCTTCATCTTCATGCTTTAGCTTTGTCTTTGAAAAGAAGTGTTAGCAACTCTGAGTTCATAAAAGAAAAGGGGAAAAAAGAATCCTGCACAGTTTCCTCAGAAACTTTGTCTTGATTCCAAGCATGTTTACCATTGGCCTTTTTCCTCATCCAAATTTCTTGCAGATCCCTGTCTGATAGAATTAAAAAAAAAAGCAACAAGCATCTGTCTCTGGCAAATGTGCTTGTGAGTCACATTTCCTCCTCTGCAAAGCCAGGCCTGGAAACCAATGGATCAAAAGCAGAACACAAAGAGGAGGCAGCCTGATAAGTTTATTATAGGCCCAGCCATGCCCCCTTCCCATTCCCTGCGAACATATTTATTCAGTTAACAGATTAAGGCAGTTGTAATATATTTAGCCTCTCCTCTTCAGGCGAGCCTCTTAAGTTTTCTTTGCTGGAGAGAAGGTCATCCGTTGGTGGTTTTTTTTTTGTTTGTTTGTTTTTTTTTCTTCCAATGATTCATTATCGTTCCACGTTGATTGGACAGTTCTTGTGATATAGACAACCAGGATTTTACAAGTTGTTTATATGCATTACTGTCTGGTTTTGGTAGTGATGGTGAAGGGTTGGGTGAAGCTGTTAGATGAGGCTCCATCTGTGCTTAATGGAGATGCCTCACAAAGCGAGGAGTAGAGAAAATCATCTCTCCAAACAGCACACAGGATGGTGAAGACAGGACTGGTGGCTGTTAGAGATAGAAGAGGTCTGTCTGTTGAGTATTACCAGTTTAGGGCTTTGTTATGTGGCCTCAGGCCCTTCTTTGTTGTTACTCATCTCTTCTATTAAAATTGATTTCATTTTTATTTTTTTATTTATATATGTGGGTCTATGTGAGTGAATGTCACCTGTCTGCAGATTCCTACAGAGGCCAGAGGAAGGAAATAGATCTTCTGGAGCTTAAGTGACAGGTGACTATGAGCTTTGATATGTGGATGCTTCGAACTGTACTTAGGTTCTCCATAAGAGCAGCAAGCCCCCTCCCTCCCTTTCTTGAGACAGGGTTTCTCTGTGTAGTCATGGCTGTCTATGAACTTGCTCTGTAGACAAGCCTGGCCTCATGCTCACAAAGATCCACCTGCCTAGGCCTCCTGACTGCTGGAATTAAAGGCATATGCCACCACACCCACATGTGCAGCAAAAAAAGATGCCTTTCCCCTATTAATTAATTGATTTAATCAATTTACAGCCTGATAACAGTTCCATCCCTCTTCTCCTCTAAGTCTTACCCTCTCATTCCCTCCCCTTCCCTGAGAAAGGGAGCCCCCCCACCTTGGGTACTAGCCCATCCTGGCACATTAAGCTGCAGCAGGACTAAGCACATCCTCTCTCACTGAGGCCAGACAAGGCAGCTCAGTTAGGAAAAAGGGATCCAAAGGCAGGCAACAGAGTCAGAGACAGGCCCTACTCCCATTGTTAGGGGACCCACATGAAGACTAAGCTGCACATCTGCTACACATGTGTGGGATGCCTAGGTCTAGCCCAGTCTTTGGTTGGTGTGGTTTGGTCTCTGTGAGGCCTCATGGACCCAGGTTAGTTCACTCTGTAGGTCTTCTTGTGGTGTCCTTGACCCCTCAGGTTCTCTCAGTCTATCCTCCCACTCTTCTACAAGGCTACCTAAGCTCCCCCGAATGTTTGGCTGCGGGTCTCTACATCTGTTTCCATCAGCTGCTGGATGAAATATCTCAGATGTCGGTTATGCTAGTCTCCTGTCTGAAAGCACAGCAGAGTATCATTAAGTGTCAGGGGTTGGCTATCTCCCATGGTATTTGGGCCTGCAAGCACTGTTAACGACAAGCCATCTCTCTAGTCTCTCTACTCTTTCCTTCTTTACCACGTGACTTCTTTCTGTTGGTCTGGGATGGTTCTTTAACTCCTCTAAACACGTGTGGGTTCAAGGAAGTGGGAAGGAAACAGAATAATGGGATTGTATGTGCCTTGTTCTTCAGACATGACCAGGAAGTTGGGCAAATCATTTATGCTGCTATTTCTCCAAGACTTATTACACAGCCATGCCTATGTTTAAGGAAGCTTGGTAAGTGGAGTCTAACCTAGCAACTATACGTGTAGATAAAGCTTCTATTACTATGACAAGTAAGTGTGGAGAGACTCATTAGAAATGTCAGGCACAGTAGAGGTTGAGCGCTGACCTGAGGATTGACTTGGAGCATTGTGAAGGTCACCATTTGTGTAGCCCTCAGATCCTTATGGGATAGTTATGGCTGTAACAGTGTGTTACTGTTTCCTCATGGAGTCTCTTGTTTGTATTTCTGTCTCCTCTACTGACTCCTTTCCACTTCCCGAGGGTAGGAAAAGCTGTTCAAACATAGACCCTTTCTTTAATGAGCTTAAATTAATTACACATGTTATAGGTTAATAACATTTGAACAATTGCTTTTTTTCAACAGTGATTAAAGCAGATTGACATCTAAACATATATAATTGTTCCTTCATATCTGTAGGGAACTGTGTAGTCTATTAAAATTCATCTATGATGAAATCTCTCATGTTAAATGCTGTGGTATTTGTGTATAATCAACACCGACCCCAATAAACCATCTCTATATTACCTACAGTTTCTAATGCAGTGCAAATGCTACATCAATAGATGCTATGATGTATTGCTTAAGGTAAAATGACTGTAAAAAATGCTAGTATGTATTCAGGACATATGCAGGGTTTTTTTAATATTTTGGTCTGTGGTTAGTTGTGTCGGAAGATGTGGAGCCTCTGGATAAGGAGGGCTAACTGTGTATTCAAAATATTATTCTGCAGAAAGCAGAACCTCAGCCCTAGGTTGGATAGAATCAAACAGAAACATTTAGATAGGCAGCTCATTGCCTGGGGAGGCTGTGCTCTCCAGAGATGCTTGTGCCTCATTAAGGAAAAGCAATCCACCTGGTTCTGGTCTCTGTTTAAGATTCCTAACACATAACAGCAGGTAGCTTGCTCATTGCATATTCTCCTGACACTTCCACTCTCTAGTGTTTTGATATAAGTGAGTATATACCGTTTGTCTCTTTTTGCTTCTGGGTGAACTCACTCATTATAATAATTTCTAGATCAATCCATTTGTGCACAAATTTCGGGAATTCCTTGTTTTTTAATAGCTGAGTAGTATTCAATCATGTAAATGTACCACAGCTTCTTAGTCCATTCTTCTACTGAGGGACACTTAGGCTGTTTTCATGTTCTGCCTATTATGTATAAAGCAGCTATGAACATGGTTGAGCATATGTCCCTGTTGTGTGATAGGGCATCTTCTGGGTATATTCCAAGGAGTGGGATAGCTGGGTTTTGAGGCAGCCCTATTCCCATTTTTCTGAGAAAGCACCAGATAGCTTTCCAAAGTGGTTGTACTAGTTTGCATTCCCACCAGCAATGAAGGAGTGTTCCTCTCTCTCCACATCCTCGCCAACACGTGGTGTCATTTGAGTTTTTGATCTTAGCCATTCTGATGGGTGTAAGATGGAATCTCAGTGTCGTTTTGATTTGCATTTTTCTGATGACTAACGAGGACGAACATTTCTTTAAGTGTTTCTCGGCCATTTGATATTCCTCTGCTGAGTATTCTCTGTTAAGTTCCAAGCCCTATTTTGCAATTGGGTTGTTTGGTTTTGTGGTGTTTAATTTCTTGAGTTCTTTATATATTTTGGATATTAAACCTTTGTCAGATAAAGGGTTGGTGAAGATCTTTTCCCAGTCTGTAGGCTGTTGCTTAGTTCTACTGACAGTGTCTCCTGCCTTACAGAAGCTTCTCAGCCTCATGAGGTCCCATTTATTAATTGTTGACATTAAGGCCTGGGCTGTTGGTGTACTGTTCAGGAAGTTGTTTCCTGACTTCTTTGAGTCTTACTTTCCAAAATAGCCTCCCTTTTATGTTCAGGTGATTTCTCTCTCTCTCTTTCTCACTCCTTCCTTCCCTTCCTCCTTTTGTCACTCCTTCCATCCCTCCCTCTCTCTCCTTTTGAAGTTCAATACGTGAGAGAAATGATGCACTATTTATTTTTCTGAGCTTTATTTCATGCAATATGATAGTCTACAGTTACATCTATTTCCTGAAAGGTTTTGTTTGTCTGATTTTCTAATACCAGCTTTTTATGTATCTATTACTGAATATTCCCCTATGTATCATCTGTACTCTCTCTCTCTCTCTCTCTCTCTCTCTCTCTCTCTCTCTCTCTCTCTCTCTCTGTTTGTGTGTGTGTCTTGCTCTCTCTCCTCATCTATCTACCTATTTATATATCTATCATCTATCAATGTATCTATTTATTATTGTTATCTATCTATCTATCATCTCTGTATGTATCTACTGATTCATCTATCTTCCTAGCTATTTAATCCAGCCAGAGGGGTAATTCCCGTTCCATAGATATGTCAAAGGCTTCTAGAATTCTCATCCTTATTTACCAAAGAGAAGAGGATGAAGGTATAAAATGTGATATTGGAAGCCAACATGGGATTGATGGCAGTACAGATTTATTGATCCATTTTGTTCTTGAGAGACTCATCATCTTTATAGTATCAAAACATTTCTGCCACAGAAATCTGAAGATCATCTTGTTCAACTGCTTTATTTTACACATGGTGGGAACTTTGAAGTCCAGAGATAAGTGACTTGCCAGAGGCCATTCAAATAAATTGCTCTGTTGTTTCACTTTTCAGGCAGTGAACATTGTATTGGAAAAAAATCATATACATCCAGAAAATGAAAAAAAAATCCCTGAAGTATATTAGTTCCTTGTAACCAGCTTCAAGATGGGCTTGTTACCAAACCACATCTACGCCATTCCTGCTACCACTTCTCTAGGCATTACATGCTTCCTACTTACAAAAGGCAGCAACGATGCTGCTGAAAAATTGAACAAGGATTCCTGGCTTTGAGTTTTTTTTTAAATAAACAATAATACAGAGTACCAATTTATTTGGGTATGGTTTCATTCCATACAAAGTTTATGAAATTAATTTTGATGATTGCACCAGCTGGTGGTTTTAATTTGGTTGGTTTATCTTATTTTTTATTTTATTTAGTTTATATACTTTTATTTTTAATTTGTTTTCTTTACATCCCGATTATTGCTCCCTCCCTTGTTGCCTCCCAATCCTACCCTCCCTCCCTCATACCCTCTTCCTCCCTTACCTAGTCCTCAGAAAGGGGAGACCTCTTCCCCTAACATCTGACCTCAGCCTATCAAGTCTCATCTGGACTACCTGTGTCTTCTTCCTCTTTGTCCTGGCAAGGCCGCCTTGCTAGGGGGAAGTGATTAACTTGTGGGAGGCAGAGTCTATGTCAGAAGTAGTCCCTACACAAGGAGACTGCACTGCCTAGCTACTACATCTGAGCAGAGGGTCTTCATCATGCATGGTCCTTAGTTGGTGCATCCGTCTCTGTAGCACCCCCTTATTCTGCCCAGATCTGTTGGTTCCACTGGTCTCCTTGTGGAGCTTCCCACCCCTCCAGTCTTTCTGTCCCCCAACTCTTCCATAAGACTCTCTGTACTCCACCCTGAAGTTTGGCTGTGAGTCTCAGCATCTGCTTGGATCCCCTGCTTGGTGGAGTCTTTCAAAGGATATCTATGGTAGGCTCCCTTCCTGTCCCTTCTCTTCAACTGATTCTGCTGTCTATTCTATCTGTCCTTCTGAATGACAATTAAACACTCTCTGTAGGGCCTTCCTTTTTATTTAGTTTCTTTAGTCTATGTATTATAGTGTGGTTATCTGTCATGCTTATCCTAACTACTTTACTCTGCAGTTGCGTTTTCTTGAAACCAAACTTCAAGGCTGAGGCGGGGGTTGACCCTATTGTTTTAACCAATGGAAGTGAGCAGTTCCTGTCACTACTGCTCTTATGCTATAACAATGCCTTTCCTTTCCGGCCCAATTTTCTCTGATTATTGAGAAATCAGTTGAACAAAAGTCAGATGACATGGCTCCCCTTCCCTTTTCTTCTCCATTCTGGCCTTTCGCTAGGGTTTGATTTAGAGTTTCACATTCAAACAATTTTTGTTCAGTAGATTTTTCTGGAGCACTGATATTCCCTGTTCATTCTTCACAGATCCTCTGTGAGAATCCAGATGGTTCTTGCATTTTTAGTGAGAGAATATGTGCCATCTTGCATAATCTGATTGTCTAAAACTGCCCACATGCTTGCCATCTGAAGAAGGGTTGCCTGCCAAAGGTGTCAGGTTATCTTTCATATGGCTCTGAAAAAGTAAGTATTTCAGCCCCAAATCTTGACATCAAAGAGCTTTTCTCCCAGATGACTAAACCTGACAGTTCTTTAGCTTTTTATTAAAAATACAATTGGGCAGTCTGGAAAAGAAAATCTAAATATTTATGTGCCAGTAGTTTCTCCCATGGTAAAATAAGTCTTCAGCGTTTACGATTAACTTAGCTAGAATTTAACCAATTAACTTATTTAACCAAGTATTAAAAAGACATCCATACCACACCTTGTAAGTTCTTCTAAATTTTTTTGTTTCCATTGATTTTGATTAAGCAGGTAATTGGCAGGTGATCAATATACATAGTTCTGATGGGTTGCCTTGGCTGAGCCCTCATGCCACTTGCCTCTGAGAAAGGGGAGCCAGAGGTTTGCTGACACGCCAATCTATCTTCAGTGAATGCAAGCTGGCTAATAAATTTTTAATGGACAGTTGTTTGCAGTTTAATAGAATTAGATAATTCTATTAGAATCCTGTTTGGAGACCTACAGGTATCATATATCACAGCTGAAGACATGGTTAATAATTTAAGCTAAGTGTCTAGTAATTAGAGAATCAGTAAAATTAATCAGGGACTTTTGGTCTTAAGCCATTTGGAAAATGAGTGTGTGTGTGTGTGTGTGTGTGTGAGAGAGAGAGAGAGAGAGAGAGAGAGAGAGAGAGAGAGAGAGAGAGAAGGAGGGAGAGAGAGGGAGGGAGAGAGAGAGAGAGAGAGAGAGAGAGAGAGAGAGAGAGAGAGAATGATTGAGAGATGAGACAGAAATGGGGTGAGGGAGGGAGAGAATTTTAGTCTATAAACTACCATTCAGATTAGCCAACACAGCAAGTCTGGGCCAAGGCTTAAATGTGATAACAAAGCACAAGGCCCCTGGGGTTTATTTAATATCTCATCCTCTCGGTTAATGAGATGGAAAATAGTTCACTGTTTATCTACAGTAGATTGAGCAGATGTTGCCAATTCTGCTTAATGGAATGTAATCATCATGAGATTGTCTTCTGCCCATTACCTTTTCATGGCCTCCATAGTTCCTGCATGCTGTTCGTTTGGGGTGTGTGGCTTCTCCTGTGTCTCTAGACAAGATGAAAGATTTCTGGGGAGGAACTTAGTGGTATTTTCAAGTTCTGCACACATAGGCAGGTCTAGTGTAGCAAAGCTGGTTGGTTGATAGAGATCAGGAATGAGCTTGGGGCTCTCCATGATAAAGACTGTTGACCATAAGGAACATTTATTAAGTTGCTATTTATCAAACTCAACTTTGGGATTTTTATCTTCTACTTTTGGATTTCTGTATTTCACAAGTTTGTTTGTTAATTTATATTGTATTTATAAAATTGGTATAATTATTTTTGTTTTTGGTTGATATTTTCTGCTATCTAGAACCCTTAGGCAATTCTTATTTATTTATTTGTTTGTTTGTTTTTTGAGACAGGGTTTCTCTGTGTAGCTTTGGCTGTCCTAGACTCTGTAGACCAGGCTGGCCTCAAACTCACAGCAATCCGTCTGCCTCTGCCTCCCAAGTGCTGGGACTAAAGGCTGTGATCCACCACACCAAGCTGGGAATTTTTATTAAATGTTTTCCTAAATTGTGGTAGCAGGAGAAAATAGCTAATTTACAAATGAGAAGTTAATTTCGATTTTAGTTAAAAGAGATAAATCTTTTTACAGAACCACCTATGGGACTGGGTGGAATTGTGTCGGCCTGCAGCATCAAGGTGAACTGATAGCAGAAAGAATACATAAAACTAAGCTTTTTATACAAAAGTGCTGGGATACTGTGAGCCTTACCAGTGCATGACTGTGCATGGATGGAAAGCCTGTAGTTTGTCTGAGTCTCTTAGTTTCCCCCACTTAATATCTCGAGATAACTGCACCACTGCAGCAGTTATACTTCCATCCTGGGCAAGGATGAAGAGAAAGGATGAACAGTTTTGTTTTCCTTAGAAATTCCTAAGAGATATTTTCTCCTCATTGAATAGAAATGTGTCACATCTCTCACCCTAGTTACTATGGACTCTGAAATAGTGACTTTTCTTTTTAAATCTCTTTTGACCACACAGGGCAGGCAGTGAAGGCAGAGCAAATGAAAATGTGTTGAGTGGGTCAACCACATTATTTGCTATCTTATGTAAGGAAACATTCCCACTTTACAGTAAATACTAATGTAATGCTTTCCTACAGAGCACAAGGCTCAGTCTTCTAGATGTCAGTTCTGAAGGCTTGCACCTGGCTTGCTGGAAGGTTGGGCAAGTTACCCTGCACTTAAGATGAAAGAAATGAGGGAAGTAACAGGGGAGTTGGAAGAAGGGAGGGGCCAAAGCTTATGTCTACTCTGACCTCAGCTGGTTTGTCAGGGGATGGCAGGACACATTTTTAGAAATATTTGCTGACATCATAATAGTAACAATATTTGGATGCTTTCATATGATGTTTTTTCTAGATATGAAAGGAAGCAAAAACCCCAGGTCAACTAATATTTCTTTAAGGACTATTATTATTATTAGTATTGTTGTTGTTGTTGTTGTTGTTGTTGTTATTTTAGTTTTTTGATACAGGATTTTTTCATGTAACAAGCTTTGGTTGTCATGGACTCAGTTTGTATTTGTAGACCAGGCTGACCTTGAACTCAAAGAGATCCACCTGCCTCTGCCTCCTTAGTGCTGGGATTAAATATGTGTGCTCACCACCCAGCCTGTTTTATTATTTTCAATCATGTTTAAGTGTGACTGTGAGTGTGTGCATGTGACTTCAGGTCAAAGGCTTCAGACATACTTAGAGTTGGAGTTACGAGGCTTTGTGAGTCCCCTAGTACTAGTGTTGGCAAGTGAACCAGGTTTCTCTTCAAAAGCTTATTCTCTTAATGCTGAACTCTCTTTCCAGCTCCTTAATGGGTATTAGTTGAGATAGTGTTGTTTCAGGCCCCATGCTGGAACTAAGCACAGAGAATAATCCTCTGTGAACATGTAATTGTTTACATACCACTCTGAACTTATTTATTTGCCTCCTACATCAGCTTGCAGCTTGGGTCTCTCTTTGATTATGTCTCAGTCTATCTCTTTTTCTCTCTCTACAGTGAGTACCTCAGTTTATATCACTGTTGTGTTCACACAGAAAACCAAATGAGCCTTAGAATTGGTCTCTCCTCATCTATAGCCCTCACTCCCACCCCAGAGTCTAATTGTTTCCTACAGAAAATCACGGAGAAATGTGATGTGTTCATGTTTGGGCATGTCTTTTGGCTCCTGTATAAAATGCATGTTTCAGTGGAACTGGGAGAATATTTTGTGGGTGGTTTGTACATTGAAACATCAGAAATATGCTATTTTAAGGAAAGAATTGAGAAAACTTATCTTATTATACAGTTCATATTTTTCTTTTGAGATAATTGATATAAAATACAAATTTGCCAGTTCCCACTTTAATGGCCCCACTGACAATACTACAGTGAGTGAGACTGTGTGCTTTGTACCCCAGACGTAGAAATAAATGTTTTCTTGACAGGATCTCATGTATCTCAGGCTGGCCTTGGACTCACTATGTAGCCAAGGCTAACCTTAAAAATTTGACCTTCCTGCCTTACCTATCTGAATGCTGGGATTACAGGTGTGTACTACCACACCCAGTTTATGCAATACTGCAGATCAAACCCTCAGCTTAATCCATGTTAGGCAAGTACTCTACCAACTGAGCTACATTCTCAGCCCCTCAGTAACAGATTTTGATCCATCGAATTAGAAGGGAGACTGAACTATTTATCTTCCTACGGAAAATTGCATTACAAGTTATTGTCATCTATAGGGGCAATCAAAGAGCAAACAGATGAAAGAAGTAAGAGAAATGTATTTCAGAAGTTGTACCAGTCAGCCAGTTAATTAACAAATATGTTAGGATAGTTTTTCCGGATTTTTGTGCTATTTATTAGGATTATTTTGTTGTTATTTTTGTTGCAAAATGCTGCAATTTATTATTCTTAATGTGTGTCCCCTTCCTTACATTATTTTATGCTTGAAATGGGAGACTCACTCCCCATTAGTACCACCATCACCTAATCTTCAAATTCCCCTGAGCATGGTTTTGTCTCTGCTCTTCTTTCCTAGGTCATGCTAACCTAGCTGCATGATCTCAGAATGGTCCTTCATTTTTGTTACCCATAAATAAGAGAGTTCTGTTTAAAACAGATATCTTTACAGAAATTAGTGAAGCATGTGACTCTTCAGGGAGGGGAAAGAGGACTATATGTCAGGTAGGCATAGACAGGTCTCAGACGTGAAACAGCTCTCTGGGCTCCATGTGGCTATTTCATAAGGGTCAGCTCATAAAACTCACAATGAGCCTCATGTAGGATATATGAGCCAAATTAAACATTGATGGGCAGGAGGCTCCTCTTGCCAACATGCTATGCAGTGACTCAGGATTTGTCAGTTGTTAACCATGCTGGCATGGGGCATTTTGGTGATGGAGCTGTATTTAACCTGTGCTCCTCTGAGCAACCCTTCACCCATGGTCTTATAAGCAACCCCAGCAAGATTACTGGTTCACCAAGCTGGACATGAAAAGAACTGTTTCTTTGTCCTACTGATACACTATGTTATCTGGTGTGACTAGGTGTTTCAGCTCATCTCCCTAGGGAAAGCCACACAACAGTGGAGAGCATGACCACGTGTGTGAAGGGTGAGTGCGTATACAGCGAATTGATATAAAGAGTTCTGAGAAATCCCATGATTATAGGACAAAGAAAACACCTCAGGTCCCAGCCCCATAAGCATAAATAAGACTATGGGTAGAGAGAGGTTAAGAAGGACCAGAACAGTCCACAGGCAGCAGGCAAGCTTCTCTGCAAGTTGTACACACTCCTTGACACAATGTGTTCGCTCTGTGAAGAAACGCAGAAGGGCTGCCATCCATTCGAGGGACACTGGTGCGCAATGAAAGCAGAACAGCAGGATCTGGGCAGTGGAGAAGGCTCTTTGATTTGTAACTTCTTTTGCTGCCTTCCTTTTGAGCTTTCTTGGTTCTGTGGCTTGGACCTCCACAGACCTAGAAAAGTTCAGAAACTTGAAAGGGAAAAAGCCCTTTCCTCCCCAGGGCCAGCTCCTCGGCTTTCATCTTGTCTCAGGTACTCCAGGTTCACAAAGACGGCTGAATGGAACTCTCGGCAGCCTCTGGGTGGCCTGGAGTCCTGAAATGCTATGTTCTGGAAATAATGGAGTCTTGTCACTACAGCCTGTTAACATGCACCTCCCCATTGTGGAAGAAAGATGCCTACCCGCTACAAAGAGCATGGCTTCCAGTGGAAACTCAGGCCCCAGGAGCTCGTGGGGAGCCGGCTCTGTGAAAGGAACACAGAAACCCCAGGCTCTTTTGTCTAAGAGCTATTTTGCTTTTTTATTTCTTTCCCCGGAAAGTTGTTTAATTTTTACCTTTGTGAAGAGTTTAAAGGAAATGTTTGTAAGGAGTCACCAAGCACATTTTTAAGACAAGTGCTTTGAAAAGTAGTTGTGTCTTTGGAGGGCGGAGATATTAAATGTCTCTGCATTGACAAGAAACTAGATATATTGCTTTTTGGAATTTCCGATGTATCATTCTACCTTGACTCTCAGGGTAGATAAATACAAGTAATAACTTCTAATATGTCACATTTGACATTGGTATTTGATTATGATATTCTGTCCACTTAAGCCCCGAGGTGACACCTAAAACAATGTAACAATGGTCTAGGAAGTCTCATTTTTCATCAATTGGGATTTCTGATTCAAGGAAAATGATTGTACCATGGGCAAAATATTCTCTTTATGTGATCCTCAGATCCATTTTAAAGACTCTCTAAGAGACCAGGTACTCATTTGCTTACATCCATCATAAAAGAATATGAAATTTCACTGAAATTTTAAACAGGCATGAGAATCAAGGGCCATGGAAATTGGAAGAGCTAGAGAGGACAAGATGCTTCATTTTCTGTCAGGTGTTTTTTTCTGCTGGGCTGATTATGAAAAAAAGTTAGTTTACCAAATCAATTATAGTTAGAGCGACAGGGTACAATAGTAATGGCCCAGACAAGCTTCATTAGGCATTTGTGAGTGTGGCTTTTTTTCTTCTCAAAGGTCTCTCTGGGTCACTGGGATAGCTGTGAATTTTGGTCAAGGACCCGAATAAGCAGGGTAAGGCTCATTTATCATTGGAGAAGGGGGAGAGAACTGTCTTCACTCCGTTTGACTTCAGCTCTGAAGTGAACAGCTTATTTTGTTTGCCTGATGATTTGAGAGATTCATCAATAAAACCACAAATACACTTTGCAATGCAGCAATCTATCTGCATGTCAGCTTATGTGTGTGTTAGTATGCTTGTGTGTGTGTGTTCTTGCACATATGCACTTGCCACATAAAGATAAAGCAGAAGAAAATGACAACCTTTAATATATATATTTCAGTATGATTTCCCACTCTCCATGTGCTGATGTGCAGGACTCATCTCCTAGTCGCCAGCTGTCCATCATTGTCCCTGATGGTTAGCGTATTGAGCTGGTTTCACAGCATTATTGCTCAATTGTGCTTTGGTAGCCCACTGTGCAACTCATATAACCAAACCCAGTGGATTCTTTAGAGGAAGGAGTGATTAGCAGGAAGAAATGAACTGAGCAGACTGCCATCAATCACTTCCTTTTCTTTTTAAGAGCTCATCTCTTTTATTTATTTATTTTCCTTTGCTTGATTATTAAATTATTCAAATTACATCTCAGTTGTTAGCCCATCCCTTATATCCACCCATTCCTCCCTCCCGCTTCTCCCCTATTCCCCTCCCCTATGTCTGTGACTGAGGGGGACCTCCTCCCCCTGTATATGCTCATAGGGTATCGAGTCTCTTCTTGGTGACCTATTATCCTTCCTCTGAGTGCCACCAGGCATCCCCATCCAAGGGACATGGTCAAATATGGGGCACCAGAGTTTGTGTGAAAGTCAGATCTCCGTCTCCACTTAACGGTGGAGAATGTCCTGTCCATCGACTAGTCTGGGTAAAGGTTCGAAGTTTACTACCTATATTTTCCTTGGCTGGTGCCATAGTTTGAGGAGGACCCCAGGGCCCAGACCAGTCTGTAGTTTTCCAGGACCCTCTGGATCCTTCTATTTCCCCATTCTCCCAGGCTTCTCACACCTAAAGTCTCAATAGGATGTCCTCCCCTCTGACCCACTTTCCTGGTAGGTAAAGTTTTTCATGGGGACGTACCCCTTGGACTAGTGTCTCGATATAAGTGAGTATATACCATTTAACTCTTTTTGCTTCTGGGTGAACTTACTCATTATGATAATTTCTAGTTCAATCCATTTGTCCACAAATTTCGAAAATTCCTTGTTTTTAATAGCTGAGTAATATTCCACAGTGTAAATGTACCACAGTTTCTTTATCCATTCTTCTACTGAGGGATACATAGGCTGTTTCCATGTTCTGACTATAATGAATAAGGCGAGCTCATCTCTTGAAACCGAATCATTTTGAAGACTAAAGTTTGCAGCAGTTTCCTGGATTCTTATTAAGCTACACACTCAGCGCTAAAAAAGCAGGAGATACTGTGCTAAATTTCCTGCTTGCTTGGTCTCGTTTCATGCCCACTACATATGGCCATCCAGCACCAATTCCTGCATCAGTGTAGGTCAACTTCTCTGACAGAGAGGTTGAAAAAGAAATAACAGCAGATAACACTACCACTTGTTTCTTCCTTGCTCACAGAATAGGATTTTGTCAATGTAAAGACTGCAAAGTGGGGGTGGGGGAGTTGCACCTGTTCAGTTATTCGTACTCCTGAGCCAAAGAAAAATTTTCTACCTTCAACAAAAATCTAAGACTACTTTAGGGGCTAATCTCCCTTTTAGATAGCTGTAAGGTATAAAGAATATAAAGAGGGAGTTCTGTGTAGGAGGTTTATGCAGCTGACCTGGGGGTTGAGATCTTCTGTTCTGCTCATGTTCTATTGAATGACCAGTATTACATGACCAACAAGTAGTGGTGATATCTACTGATAAGTGAAGGATATATTGAGTCATTACCAAGGATCGTGCTACCCTAAGGGAGAAATGAGCAGGTTTTCACAAACTATTAACCCTTATCCTAGCCAGTTGCTTTAGTTGCCTAATATACCGGTGTGTCTTTCTTATACTGATCCTAGAGAAATGCAGCCCCTAAGTCCTATTCAGTTAGGATCAGAGCCAAAGCTCAGGCTTTGTGGGTGATGTGTGTTTCTCTGCTTGATGTGGCTGGATATGATTCTGTCTGTTTTACAACATTAGGATGAATGATGAGCTGTTACCCCATATGTACAGTAGACAATGACACAGTGATCCCATAGACAAACCCCATCTAGAAAATGAAAACATGAGGGATCTACAGGGGTCATTGATCCATTGCAATGATGACATGTCTCCAGCCCAGGACAGACTTTTAGAAAAAGATGTTATGGGAATTTTAATAGAATGCTTCTTCTGTATCTGTACATACACAAATTCAGGTATGAAATGTTACACATTAAATCTATAAGTGTACCTGTGTAAATGTCACCTTACAGATTTACACACATATATGAAGAGAGAACACATGTAAAATAATAAATCCAGAGCGGTTTTTAATTTCTCTGTATCTTTAGTACATTTTTCATATTATTTGAAATCAAGCAAATCTTGAGTCTTTTAAGACATAAATTAGATTAAAATGAACATGAGCATAATCATCAAGCCGATTGAGATATAATATTTTCATGTGGCAGAAGCATCCCACCACTTCTTTATCTTGACTATATTACCAAGGAAGGAGCCTATTCTCCCAACTTAAAGGAAGGAACCTTCTTTTGTTCTTATTCAGGCTTTCCTACCATCTAAGGATATATTTCTAACAACAAGGATTTAAATCTGTCTATTTTCAAAGTTTATATGAATAGAATTAGAGTATATAAATTTTGGGTATCTTAGCTGTTTTGCTAGGCGGTTTTTTGAATATTACTGAAATTCACTTATTTTCATTTATTATTGAGAACTGTTTATCTATTGTTCAAGTTGGTTGTATTTTTCAAATGTATTTTATTAATTTATCCATATTACATCTAAATTGTTATCCCATCCCTTTTAACCTTCCATTCCTCTCTCCCTCTCATTTTCCCCTTACTCCCCTCCCCTATGACTGTGACTGAGGGGGACCTCCTCCCCCTGTATATGCTCATAGGGTATCAAGTCTCTTCTTGGTAGCCTGCTATCCTTCCTGTGAGTGCCACCAGGCCTCCTCATCCAGGGGACGTGGTCAAAGTTGGTTGTATTTTTTAAGTTCTACATTTTCAGCAAATATTTTTGGTCCTAAAGTCTGGCTGTGCCCCCCAAATGGTAATGATTATTAAAATATTGGTTTTGGGGACTATCTATGATTTTTATTCTTTACTGTTTATTTGTTTGTTTGTTTGTTTGTTTGTTTTTCTGAAGACAGAGTTTGTCTGTGTATCCCTGGCTGTCCTGGAGCTCATTATGTAGATCATGCTAACCTCGAACTTGCAGATACCTGGTTGCTTCCACCTCCTGAATGCTGGGATTTAAGGTGTGCATTACCATGCCTGGCTACCTGTGCTTTTAAAAAGGTATTTGTTATCATATGTGTGGGGTGGGTATAAATGTGAGCTACAGTGTGTATGTGGAGCTCCAAGGATAAATTTCAGGAGCTATTTCTTTTTTTTCCACCGTTAGTTCGGAGTTTGAACTCAGGTTGTTAGCCTTCCAGGGTGAGGACCTTTACCTACTGAGTCATCTTGTTGACTGCCCCCAACTCCTTTTTAAAAGAATACGTGTGTGTGTGTGTGTGTGTGTGTGTGTGTGTGTGTGTGTGTGTGTTGGGTAGAGAACAATCTTAGGTATCATCTTTGAGAACACTCTCTGGTTTCTTCAAGATAGAGCCTTCCATTGGCTTAGAGCTCTGCAGTTGTGTAGTTTGGATGGCTACTGACCTCCAGGGCCCCATCTGTTTCCACTTTACCAACACTGGATTCACAGGTGCTAGTACACCTGCATTTGTTCATGGCCCCTACTCAGAATCTGTACTACTGCGAATATAAGCAAAACGAGTGCGTTCTAAAGCAAGTCTGTTTAGGCGAAAAACTCATTTCTGACAAAGTTGCCCAAATGCATCTCAGAAGTGTGCAACTTGCTCCCTGAGTTAGAAAACGTCGAGAAAGTGTCGTTTCTGCTAGCACTGTACTGCTACACATGTGTTTGCTGAAGGGCGAAACGGCAGTGTAATGTATGTTTCTGCCAGCAAGTACACTGTTTCTAAGGAAATGTGAACACACTGAGGAAACGCTTGTGGGAGCTACTGTGACTAAAACTGAGCTTCCCTACTCACAGGGAAGCAAGAGAAATGCTGATTTCTTCAAACTCAGATACCGACTCCGAATCTGTACTGCTTGGCAGATAGGCAAAACTAGTGCGTTCTAAAGCAAGTCTGTTTAGGCGAAAAACTCATTTCTGACAAAGTTGCCCAATTGCATCTCAGAAGTTTCCATCTTGCTCCCTGAGTTAGAAAACGTCGAGAAAGTGTCGTTTCTGCTAGCACTGTACTTCTACACATGTGTTTGCTGAAGGGCGAAACGCCAGTGTAATGCATGTTTCTGCCAGAAAATACACTGTTTCTAAGGAAATGTGAATACACTGAGGAAATGCTTGTGGGAGCTACTGTGACTAAAACTGAGCTTCCCTACACACAGGGAAGCAAGAGAAATGCTGATTTCATCAAACTCAGATACCTACTCAGAATCTGTACTACTGCGCAGATAAGCAAAACTAGTGCGTTCTAAAGCAAGTCTGTTTAGGCGAAAAACTCATTTCTGACAAAGTTGCCCAAATGCATCTCAGAAGTGTGCAACTTGCTCCCTGAGTTAGAAAACGTCGAGAAAGTGTCGTTTCTGCTAGCACTGTACTTCTACACATGTGTTTGCTGAAGGGCGAAACGGCAGTGTAATGTATGTTTCTGCCAGCAAGTACACTGTTTCTAAGGAAATGTGAACACACTGAGGAAACGCTTGTGGCAGCTACTGTGACTGACACTGAGCTTCCGGACTCACAGGGAAGCAAGAGAAATGCTGATTTCTTCAAACTCAGATACCGACTCCGAATCTGTACTGCTTGGCAGATAAGCAAAACTAGTGCGTTCTAAAGCAAGTCTGTTTAGGCGAAAAACTCATTTCTGACAAAGTTGCCCAAATGCATCTCAGAAGTGTGCATCTTGCTCCCTGAGTTAGAAAACGTCGAGAAAGTGTCGTTTCTGCTAGCACTGTACTTCTACACATGTGGTTGCTGAAGGGAGAAATGGCAGTGTAATGTATGTTTCTGCCAGCAAGTACACTGTTTCTAAGGAAATGTGAACACACTGAGGAAACGCTTGTGGGAGCTACTGTGACTAAAACTGAGCTTCCCTACTCACAGGGAAGCAAGAGAAATGCTGATTCCATCAAACTCAGATACCTACTCAGAATCTGTACTACTGCGCAGATAAGCAAAACTAGTGCGTTCTAAAGCAAGTCTGTTTAGGCGAAAAACTCATTTCTGACAAAGTTGCCCAAATGCATCTCAGAAGTGTGCAGCTTGCTCCCTGAGTTAGAAAACGTCGAGAAAGTGTCGTTTCTGCTAGCACTGTACTTCTACACATGTGTTTGCTGAAGGGCGAAACGGCAGCGTAATGTATGTTTCTGCCAGCAAGTACACTGTTTCTAAGGAAATGTGAACACACTGAGGAAACGCTTGTGGGAGCTACTGTGACTAAAACTGAGCTTCCCTACTCACAGGAAAGCAAGAGAAATGCTGAATCCATCAAACTCAGATACCTACTCAGAATCTGTACTACTGTGCAGATAAGCAAAACTAGTGCGTTCTAAAGCAAGTCTGTTTAGGCGAAAAACTCATTTCTGACAAAGTTGCCCAAATGCATCTCAGAAGTTTCCATCTTGCTCCCTGAGTTAGAAAATGTCGAGAAAGTGTCGTTTCTGCTAGCACTGTACTTCCACACATGTGGTTGCTGAAGGGGGAAACGCCAGTGTAATGTATGTTTCTGCCAGAAAATACACTGTTTTCTAAAGAAATGTGAACACACTGAGGAAACGCTTGTGGCAGCTACTGTGACTAAAACTGAGCTTCCCTACTCACAGGGAAGCAAGAGAAATGCTGATTTTATCAAACTCAGATACCGACTCCGAATCTGTACTACTGCGAAGATAAGGAAAACTAGTGCTTTCTAAAGCAAGTCTGTTTCGGCGAAAAACTCATTTCTGACAAAGTTGCCCAAATGCATCTCAGAAGTTTCCATCTTGCTCCCTGAGTTAGAAAACGTCGAGAAAGTGTCGTTTCTGCTAGCACTGTACTTCTACACATGTGTTTGCTGAAGGGCGAAACGGCAGTGTAATATATGTTTCTGCCAGCAAGTACACTGTTTCTGTGGAATTGTGAACACACTGAGGAAACGCTTGGGGCAGCTACTGTGACTGAAACTGAGCTTCCGGACTCACAGGGAAGCAAGAGAAATGCTGATTTCTTCAAACTCAGATACCGACTCCGAATCTATACTGCTTGGCAGATAAGCAAAACTAGTGCATTCTAAAGCAAGTCTGTTTAGGCGAAAAACTCATTTCTGACAAAGTTGCCCAAATGCATCTCAGAAGTTTCCTATTTGCTCCCTGAGTTAGAAAACGTCGAGAAAGTGTCGTTTCTGCTAGCACTGTACTTCTACACATGTGTTTGCTGAAGGGCGAAACGGCAGTGTAATGTATGTTTCTGCCAGCAAGTACACTGTTTCTAAGGAAATGTGAACACACTGAGGAAACGCTTGTGGGAGCTACTGTGACTAAAACTGAGCTTCCCTACTCACAGGGAAGCAAGAGAAATGCTGATTTCATCAAACTCAGATACCTACTCAGAATCTGTACTACTGCGCAGATAAGCAAAACTAGTGCGTTCTAAAGCAAGTCTGTTTAGGCGAAAAACTCATTTCTGACAAAGTTGCCCAAATGCATCTCAGAAGTTTCCATTTTGCTCCCTGAGTTAGAAAACGTCGAGAAAGTGTCGTTTCTGCTAGCACTGTACTTCTACACATGTGTTTGCTGAAGGGCGAAACGGCAGTGTAATGTATGTTTCTGCCAGCAAGTACACTGTTTCTAAGGAAATGTGAACACACTGAGGAAACGCTTGTGGGAGCTACTGTGACTAAAACTGAGCTTCCCTACTCACAGGGAAGCAAGAGAAATGCTGATTTCATCAAACTCAGATACCTACTCAGAATCTGTACTACTGCGCAGATAAGCAAAACTAGTGCGTTCTAAAGCCAGTATGTTTAGGGGAAAAACTCATTTCTGACAAAGTTGCCCAAATGCATCTCAGAAGTTTCCAACTTGCTCCCTGAGTTAGAAAACGTTGAGAAAGTGTCGTTTCTGCTAGCACTGTACTTCTACACATGTGTTTGCTGAAGGGCGAAACGGCAGTGTAATGTATGTTTCTGCCAGCAAGTACACTGTTTCTAAGGAAATGTGAACACACTGAGGAAACGCTTGTGGGAGCTACTGTGACTAAAACTGAGCTTCCCTACACACAGGGAAGCAAGAGAAATGCTGATTCCATCAAACTCAGATACCTACTCAGAATCTGTACTACTGCGCAGATAAGCAAAACTAGTGCGTTCTAAAGCAAGTCTGTTTAGGCGAAAAACTCATTTCTGACAAAGTTGCCCAAATGCATCTCAGAAGTGTGCAGCATGCTCCCTGAGTTAGAAAACGTCGAGAAAGTGTCGTTTCTGCTAGCACTGTACTGCTACACATGTGTTTGCTGAAGGGCGAAACGGCAGTGTAATGTATGTTTCTGCCAGCAAGTACACTGTTTCTAAGGAAATGTGAACACACTGAGGAAACGCTTGTGGGAGCTACTGTGACTAAAACTGAGCTTCCCTACTCACAGGGAAGCAAGAGAAATGCTGATTTCATCAAACTCAGATACCGACTCCTAATCTATACTGCTTGGCAGATAAGCAAAACTAGTGCATTCTAAAGCAAGTCTGTTTAGGCGAAAAACTCATTTCTGACAAAGTTGCCCAAATGCATCTCAGAAGTTTCCTACTTGCTCCCTGAGTTAGAAAACTTCGAGAAAGTGTCGTTTCTGCTAGCACTGTACTGCTACACATGTGTTTGCTGAAGGGCGAAACGGCAGTGTAATGTATGTTTCTGCCAGAAAGTACACTGTTTCTAAGGAAATGTGAACACACTGAGGAAACGCTTGTGGGAGCTACTGTGACTAAAACTGAGCTTCCCTACTCACAGGAAGCAAGAGAAATGCTGATTTCATCAAACTCAGATACCTACTCAGAATCTGTACTACTGCGCAGATAAGCAAAACTAGTGCGTTCTAAAGCAAGTCTGTTTAGGCGAAAAACTCATTTCTGACAAAGTTGCCTAAATGCATCTCAGAAGTTTCCAACTTGCTCCCTGAGTTAGAAAACGTCGAGAAAGTGTCGTTTCTGCTAGCACTGTACTTCTACACATGTGTTTGCTGAAGGGCGAAACGGCAGTGTAATGTATGTTTCTGCCAGCAAGTACACTGTTTCTAAGGAAATGTGAACACACTGAGGAAACGCTTGTCAGAAATGAGTTTTTCGCCTAAACAGACTTGCTTTAGAACGCACTAGTTTTGCTTATCTGCGCAGTAGTACAGATTCTGAGTAGGTATCTGAGTTTGATGGAATCAGCATTTCTCTTGCTTCCCTGTGAGTAGGGAAGCTCAGTTTTAGTCACAGTAGCTCCCACAAGTGTTTCCTCAGTGTGTTCACATTTCCTTAGAAACAGTGTACTTGCTGGCAGAAACATACATTACACTGCCGTTTCGCCCTTTCGCAAACACATGTGTAGAAGTACAGTGATAGCAGAAATGACACTTTCTCGACATTTTCTAACTCAGGGAAGAAGTTGCACACTTCTGAGATGCATTTGGGCAGTTTTGTCAGAAATAAGTTTTTCACCTAAACAGACTTGCTTTAGAATGCACTAGATTTGCTCATCTACACAGTAGTATAGATTCTGAGTAGGTATCTGAGTTTGATGAAATCAGCATTTCTCTTGCTTCCCTGTGAGTAGGGAAGCTCAGTTTTAGTCACAGTAGCTCCCACAAGTGTTTCCTCAGTGTGTTCACATTTCCTTAGAAACAGTGTACTTGCTGGCAGAAACATACATTACACTGCCGTTTCGCCCTTCAGCAAACACATGTGTAGAAGTACAGTGCTAGCAGAAACGACACTTTCTCGATGTTTTCTAACTCAGGGAAGAAGTTGGAAACTTCTGAGATGCATTTGGGCAACTTTGTCGGAAATGAGTTTTTCAGCTAAACAGACAGGCTTTAGAATGCACTAGTTTTGCCTATCTGCGCAGCAGTACAGATTCTGAGTAGGTATCTGAGTTTGATGAAATCAGCATTTCCCTTTTTTCCCTGTGAGTCTGGAAGCTCAGTTATAGTCACAGTAGCTGCCACAAGCGTTTCCTCAGTGTGTTCACATTTCCTTAGAAACAGTGTATTTTCCGGCAAAAACATACATTACACTGCCATTTCCCACTTCAAGAAACACATGTATGGAAGTACAGTGCTAGCAGAAACGACACTTTCTCGATGTTTTCTACTCAGGGAGCAAGTGGAAACTTTCGAGATGCATTTGGCAACTTGTCAGAAATGAGTTTTTCTCCTAAAACAGACTTACTTAGAACGCACTTGTTTTCTTATCTGCCACAGTAGTATAGATTCGGAGTAGGTATCTGAGGTTTGATGAACTCAGCATTTCTCCTGCTGTCACTGTGAGTACGGAAGCTCAGTTTTTAGTTCACAGTAGCTCCCACAAGCGTTTTCCTCAGTGTGTTCACATTTCCTTAGAAATAGTGTTTACTTGCTGGCAGAAACATACCATTACAATGCTCGTATCGCCCTTCAGCAAACACATTGTGTGGAAAGTACAATGATAGCAGAAACGAAACTTTCTCGATGTTTTTCTAACTTCAGGAGCAAGGTGGAAACTTCCTGAGATGCATTTAGGCAAGTTTGTCAGAAATGAGTTTTTCGCCTAAACAGACATGCTTTCGGACGCCCTTGTTTTCCTTATCTGCGCAGTAGTACAGATTCTGAGTAGGTATCTGAGTTTGATGGAATCAGCATTTCTCTTGCTTCCCTGTGAATAGGGAAGCTCAGTTTTAGTCACAGTAGCTCCCACAAGCGTTTCCTCAGTGTGTTCACATTTCCTTAGAAACAGTGTACTTGCTGGCAGAAACATACATTACACTGCCGTTTCGCCCTTCAGCAAACACATGTGTAGAAGTACAGTGCTAGCAGAAACGACACTTTCTCGACGTTTTCTAACTCAGGGAGCAAGTAGCACACTTCTGAGATGCATTTGGGCAACTTTGTCAGAAATGAGTTTTTCGCCTAAACAGACTTGCTTTAGAACGCACTAGTTTTGCTTATCTGCGCAGTAGTACAGATTCTGAGTAGGTATCTGAGTTTGATGGAATCAGCATTTCTCTTGCTTCCCTGTGAGTAGGGAAGCTCAGTTTTAGTCACAGTAGCTCCCACAAGCGTTTCCTCAGTGTGTTCACATTTCCTTAGAAACAGTGTACTTGCTGGCAGAAACATACATTACACTGCCGTTTCAACCTTCAGTAACACATGTGTAGAAGTACAGTGCTAGCAGAAACGACACTTTCTCGACGTTTTCTAACTCAGGGAGCAAGATGCACACTTCTGAGATGCATTTGGGCAACTTTGTCAGAAATGAATTTTTCGCCTAAACAGACCTGCTTTAAAACTCACTAGTTTTGCTTATCTGCGCAGTAGTACAGATTCTGAGTAGGTATCTGAGTTTGATGGAATCAGCATTTCTCTTGCTTCCCTGTGAATAGGGAAGCTCAGTTTTAGTCACAGTAGCTCCCACAAGCGTTTCCTCAGTGTATTCACATTTCCTTAGAAACAGTGTACTTGCTGGCAGAAACATACATTACACTGCTGTTTCGCCCTTCAGCAAACACATGTGTAGAAGTACAGTGCTAGCAGAAACGACACTTTCTCGACGTTTTCTAACTCAGGGAACAAGTTGCACACTTCTGAGATGCATTTGGGCAACTTTGTCAGAAATGAGTTTTTCACCTAAACAGACAGGCTTTAGAATGCACTAGTTTTGCCTATCTGCGCACCAGTACAGACTCTGAGTAGGTATCTGAGTTTGATGAAATCAGCATTTCCCTTGTTTCCCTGTGAGTCTGGAAGCTCAGTTTTAGTCACAGTAGCTCCCACAAGCGTTTCCTCAGTGTGTTCACATTTCCTTAGAAACAGTGTACTTTCTGGCAGAAACATACATTACACTGCCGTTTCGCCCTTCAGCAAACACATGTGTAGAAGTACAGTGCTAGCAGAAACGACACTTTCTCGACGTTTTCTAACTCAGGGAGCAAGTAGCACACTTCTGAGATGCATTTGGGCAACTTTGTCAGAAATGAGTTTTTCGCCTAAACAGACTTGCTTTAGAACGCACTAGTTTTGCTTATCTGCGCAGTAGTACAGATTCTGAGTAGGTATCTGAGTTTGATGGAATCAGCATTTCTCTTGCTTCCCTGTGAGTAGGGAAGCTCAGTTTTAGTCACAGTAGCTCCCACAAGCGTTTCCTCAGTGTGTTCACATTTCCTTAGAAACAGTGTACTTGCTGGCAGAAACATACATTACACTGCCGTTTCGCCCATTCGCAAACACGTGTGTAGAAGTACAGTGCTAGCAGAAACGACACTTTCTCGACGTTTTCTAACTCAGGGAGCAAGTAGGAAACTTCTGAGATGCATTTGGGCAACTTTGTCAGAAATGAGTTTTTCGCCTAAACAGACTTGCTTTAGAACGCACTAGTTTTGCTTATCTGCGCAGTAGTACAGATTCTGAGTAGGTATCTGAGTTTGATGAAATCAGCATTTCTCTTGCTTCCCTGTGAGTAGGGAAGCTCAGTTTTAGTCACAGTAGCTGCCACAAGCGTTTCCTCAGTGTGTTCACATTTCCTTAGAAACAGTGTACTTGCTGGCAGAAACATACATTACACTGCCATTTTGCCCTTCAGCAAACACATGTGTAGAAGTACAGTGCTAGCACAAACGACACTTTCTCGACGTTTTCTTACTCAGGGAAGAAGTTGGAAACTTCTGAGATGCATTTGGGCAACTTTTTCAGAAATGAGTTTTTCACCTTAACAGACTGGCTTTAGAATGCACTAGATTTGCTCATCTACACAGTAGTATAGATTCTGAGTAGGTATCTGAGTTTGATGAAATCAGCATTTCCCTTGTTTCCCTGTGAGGAGAGAAGCTCAGTTTTAGTCAGAGTAGCTCCCACAAGTGTTTCGCAGTGTGTTCAGATTTCCTTAGAAACAGTGTACTTGCTGGCAGAAACATACATTACACTGCCGTTTCGCCCTTCAGCAAACACATTTCTGGAAGTACAGTGCTGGCCTAAACGACACTTTCTCGATGTTTTCTAACTCAGGGAAGAAGTTGGAAACTTCTGAGATGCATTTGGGCAACTTTGTCAGAAATGAGTTTTTCACCTAAACAGACTTGCTTTAGAATGCACTAGTTTTGCTTATCTGCGCAGTAGTACAGATTCTGAGTAGGTATCTGAGTTTGATGAAATCAGCATTTCTCTCGCTTCTCTGTGAGTAGGGAAGCTCAGTTTTAGTCACAGTTGCTCCCACAAGCATTTCCTCAGTGTGTTCACATTTCCTTAGAAACAGTGTACTTGCTGGCAGAAACATACATTACACTGCCGTTTCGCCCTTCAGCAAATGCATGTGTAGAAGTACGGTACTAGCAGAAACGACACTTTCTCGATGTTTTCTAACTCAGGGAGCAAGTAGCAAACTTCTGAGATGCATTTGGGCAGCTTTGTCAGAAATGAGTTTTTCGCCTAAACAGACTTACTTTAGACCGCACTTGTTTTGCTTATTTACACAGTAGTATAGATTCGGAGTAGGTATCTGAGTTTGATGAAATCAGCATTTCTCTTGCTTCCCTGTGAGTCGGGAGCTCAGTTTTTGTCATAGTAGGCTGCCCACAGCGTTTCCTCATGTGTTTCACATTTCTTAGAAACAGTTGTATTTTCTGGCAGAAACAGACATGACACTGCCGTTTCGCCCTTCAGCAAACACATATTGGAAGTACAGTGCTAGCAAAACGACACTTTCTCGAGTTTTCTAACTCAGGGAGCAAGTTTGAAACTTCTGAGATGCCATTTGGGCAACTTTGTCAGAAATGAGTTTTCGCCTAAACAGACTTGCTTTAGAACGTATTAGTTTTGCCTATCTGCGCAGCAGTACAGATTCTCAGTAGGTATCTGAGTTTGATGAAATCAGCATTTCTCTTGCTTCCCTGTGAGGAGGGAAACTCAGTTTTAGCCATAGTAGCTGCCACAAGCGTTTTCCTCAGTGTGTTCACATTTCTTTAGAAACAGTGTATTTTCCGGCAGAAACATACATTCCACTGCCGTTTTCGCCCTTTAGCAAATACATGTGTGGAAGTACAATGCTAGCAGAAACGACACTTTCTCGATGTTTTCTAACTCAGGGAGCAAGGTGGAAACTTCTGAGATGCATTTAGGAATTTGTCAGAAATGAGTTTTTCGCCTAAACAGACATGCTTTAGACGCCCTTGTTTTCCTTATCTGCGCTGTAGTACAGATTCTGAGTAGGTATCTGAGTTTGATGAAATCAGCATTTCTCTTGCTTCCCTGTGAGTCGGGAAGCTCAGTTTTAGTCACAGTAGCTGCCACAAGCGTTTCCTCAGTGTGTTCACATTTCCTTAGAAACAGTGTACTTTCTGGCAGAAACATACATTGCACTGCCGTTTCGCCCTTTCGCAAACACATGTGTGACGAATACAGTGTAGCAAAATGACACTTTCTCGACGTTTTCTAACTCAGGGAGCAAGTTGGAAACTTCTGAGATGCATTTAGGCAACTTTGTCAGAAATGAGTTTTTCGCCTAAACAGACTTGCTTTAGAACGCACTAGTTTTGCTTATCTGCGCAGTAGTACAGATTCTGAGTAGGTATCTGAGTTTGATGAAATCAGCATTTTTCTCGCTTCCCTGTGAGTATGGAAGCTCAGTTTTAGTCACAGTATCTCCCACAAGCGTTTCTTCAGTGTGTCACATTTCTTTAGAAACAGTGTATTTTCCGGCAGAAACTACATTACACTGCCGTTTCGCACTTACAGCAAAACACATGTGTGAAGTACAGTGCTAGCAGAAACGACACTTTCTCGACGCTTTTCTAACTCAGGGAGCAAGTGGAAAATTCCGAGATGCATTTGGGAACATTGTCAGAAATGAGTTTTCGCCTAATCAGAACTTGCTAGAATGCACTAGTTTAGGCCTATTCTGCGCAGCAGTACAGATTCTCAGTCGGTATCTGAGTTTTGATGACATCAGCATTTCTGCTCCTGTGAGATAGGGATAGCCAGTTTTAGTCACAGTAGTGCCACAAGCGTTCCTCCGTGTGTTCCTTTCTTTAGAAACAGTGATATTTCCTGGTCAGAAACATACATTACACTGCCGTTTCGCCCTTCAGCAAACACATGTGTGGAAGTACAGTGCTAGCAGAAACGACACTTTCTGGACGTTTTCTAACTCAGGAAGCAAGGTGGAAACTTCTGAGATGCATTTAGGCAAGTTTGTCAGAAATGAGTTTTTCGCCTAAACAGACATGCTTTCGGACGCCCTTGTTTTCCTTATCTGCGCTGTAGTACAGATTCTGAGTAGGTATCTGAGTTTGATGAAATCAGCATTTCTCTTGCTTCCCTGTGAGTAGGGAAGCTCAGTTTTAGTCACAGTAGCTCCCACAAGCGTTTCCTCAGTGTGTTCACATTTCCTTAGAAACAGTGTACTTGCTGGCAGAAACATACATTACACTGCCGTTTCGCCTTTTCGCACAACCATGGTGTAAGTACAGTGCTAGCAGAAATGACACTTTCTCGATGTTTTCTAACTCAGGAAGCAAGGTGGAAACTTCAGAGATGTATTTAGGCAACTTTGTCAGAAATTAGTTTTTCGCCTAATCAGACTTGCTTTAGAATGCACTAGTTTTGCCTATCTGCGCAGTAGTACAGATTCTGAGTAGGAATCTGAGTTTGATGAAATCAGCATTTCCCTTGCTTCCCTGTGAGTATGAAAGCTCAGTTTTAGTCACAGTAGCTGCCACAAGCATTTCCTCAGTGTGTTCACATTTCTTTAGAAACAGTGTACTTGCTGGCAGAAACATACATGACACTGCCGTTTCGCCCTTCAGCAAACACATATCTGGAAGTACAGTGCTAGCAGAAACGACACTTTCTCGATGTTTTCTAACTCAGGGAGCAAGTTGAAAACTTCTGAGATGCATTTGGGCAACTTTGTCAGAAATGAGTTTTTCGCCAAACAGACTTGCTTTAGAACGTATTAGTTTTGCCTATCTGCGCAGTAGTACAGATTCTGAGTAGGTATCTGAGTTTTGATGAAATCAGCATTTCTCTTGCTTCCCTGTGTGTAGGGAAGCTCAGTTTTAGTCACAGTAGCTGCCACAAGCGTTTCCTCAGTGTGTTCACATTTCCTTAGAACACAGTATATTTGCTGTCAGAAACATGCGTTACTGTGCCGTTTTATCCCTTCATAAAACATATGTCTAGTGCACAGTGCTAGCAGAAACGACAGTTTCTCGACACTTTTTAACTCAGGGAAAAAGTTGCACACTTCCGATATGCATTTGGGCAACTTGTCAGAAATGAGTTTTTCGCCTAAACAGCCTTGATTTAGAACGAACTAGTTTTGCTTCTCTGCGCATTAGTACAGATTCTTAGTAGGTAACTGTGTTTGATGAAATCAGCATTTCTCTTGCTTCCCTGTGAGTAGGGAAACTCAGTTTTAGTCACAGTACTTTAGCTCCCACAAGCGTTTCCCTCAGTGTGTTCACATTCCTTAGAAATAGTGTAATTGCTGGCAGAAACATGCATTACACTGGCGTTTCGCTCTTCAGCAAACACATGTGTAGAAGTAAGTGCTAGCAGAAACGACACTTTCTTGACGTTTTCTAACTCAGGGAGCAAGCTGTAAACTTCGAGATTGCATTTGGCAACTTGTCAGAATTGAGTTTTTTTGCCTAAACAGCTGCTTTAGAAGCACTAGTTTGTGCTTATCTGCCAATAGTACAGATTCTGAGTAGGTATGAGTTTGTTGATGAAATCAGCATTTCTCTTGCTTCCTGTGAGTAGGGAAACTCAGTTTTAGTCACAGTAGCTCCCACAAGCGTTTCCTCAGTGTGTTCACATTCCTTAGAAATAGTGTAATTGCTGGCAGAAACATGCATTACACTGCCGTTTCGCTCTTCAGCAAACACATGTGTAGAAGTAAGTGCTAGCAGAAACGACACTTCTCAACGTTTTTCACTCAGGAAGCAAGTTGGAAACTTCTGAGATGCATTAGGGCAACTTTTCCAGAAATGGTTTTTCGCCTAAACAGACGTTCTTAGAACGCACTAGTTTTGCTATCTGCACAGCGGTACAGATTCTGAGTGTACTGGTTGTGAAATCAGCATTTCTCTTGCTTCCCTGTGAATAGGGAAGCTCAGTTTTAGTCACAGTAGCTCCCACAAGCGTTTCCTCAGTGTGTTCACATTTCCGTAGAAACAGTGTACTTGCTGGCAGAAACATACATTACACTGCCGTTTCGCCCTTCAGTACGCACATGTGTAGAAGTACAGTGCTAGCAGAAACGACACTTTCTGTCGTTTTCTTAAGCTTCTAACGTCGAGAGCGAAGAAAATTCATAGTTACGGGAATATAGAGGGGAAAAGCCAAAGAGAAGGCGCAGAGTGGAAAGAGAGCACAAGGGAGGTGGAACAACGGGGAGAGAAAAGAAGGAAGTAGGAAAGGACACAACGGAAAGCGAGGGAGCGGAGAGGAGTAGTCGGACGGAAGGATTCAGGAATAATGTGAAACAAGGAAGGGAAGTGAAGGGAAGGATAAAATAAAAGAAAAAAAATGGGATTTCATGCTGTCACTGTACGGCAAAGGCAGGAGTAATCCCCCTTCGCTACTACCTTCGCCCCCCACGCTTGCTCACATTTTTCCACTTCTGAGATCATTTCGTCAATTTTTGCATAAAATTCGTTTTTCCTCCGCCGCTAAACACCCATTTCTTTCGGCCGGACGTGCCCCCTTGTTTCCTTCTCTGCTTCTTCATTTCGCTGTCCTTCTCTGCGCTCTTACCGCTTTCTGACTTCTGTATCTGTTTTTGTGAAATCACCAGCATTTCTATCTCTGGACTTTACCCGTGAGTAGGGAAGCTCCAATTTAGAGTCACAGACAAGTAGCCTGCCACAAGGGTTTTTTCCTCCCCTTCGCCGTTTCCTCCCTTCCCCTTTTCCTTTCCTTCCTCCTCCTCAATGTGTTCACAAAAGTTCCTTAGAAACAGTGTATTTTCTCTTCCTCCCGCCTCCCGCAGAAACATACATTACAACGGGGATACAACTGCCCGGGTCGCCCCTTCAGCAAAACACATTGTGGAAGTACAGTGCTAGCAGAAACGACACTTTCTCGACGTTTTCTAACCTCTCAGGGATCAAGATTGAAATTCTGAGAATGCTGTCTTGTTTTTTTGAGGGCAGAAACTTTTTTTTTCAGAAAAATGAGTTGTTTTTTTTTTTTCGCCTAAACACGACTTGGCTTCATGCTTCAGTCAGAGAGCACGAGTTTTTCTCCTTCCTCTCTCTGCGGCGCAGCCGTACAAAGATTTCCTATAGGTATCCGAGGTTGATGAAGATCAGCAGCATTTTCCTCTTGCTTTTTTCCCGTGTGAGTTCGGAAGCTCAATTTTTAGAGAGTCAAAGTAGCTTAGCTGGCCACAAGCGTTGCCTTTCCTCCCTTCCTCAGTGGGTTTCACGTTTCCTCCCCTCCTTGCCTTTCCGAGAAAAACATGTACTTGCTGTC
>NC_067138.1:1442644-1447716 GCF_903995435.1 Acomys russatus
TGCTAGGAACGTCACTTGGGAGAGCAGCAAGCACTCTTAGCTCCCAAGTCCCTGTCCAGTCCTTTGCCCCTACACCCCCTATAACCCCCTGTACCCCCTGTTTCACTCTAGGGTTTTATGTCTAACAACCCAGGCTAGTCTGGAACTTCAAATCCTCCTTTCTCGTGTCCCAAGTGCTGGGATTATAGGAAGGTATCAGCACACTTGGTTCTGTTTTCTTTTTTGATGGTATCTTTGAATGTACAGGAATTCTGAATACACACACACTCACACTCACAGTTGATCTGGAACTCCCTGGGTAGACCAGGCTGGCTTCAAACTTGCAGTGTGAACAGTGCATGTGCGGAGCTCAGACAGCTATGGGATTTGGTCTCTCTTTCTGTCATGGGTGTCCCAGGGATCAAACTCAGGTTTTCAGGCTTGGTGGCAAGTGCCTCTACCCAGCGAGCAAGTTTGTCTTTCTTGTTTAAGTGGGTATGTTGTTGTTTGAGGCACAGTGTCATGTGTAGCGCAGGCTAGTCTAGAACTTGCTGTGTAGTTTAGGATGACTTGAGCTCCTACTTCCACCTGGTGATGCTTAAATCTCTATCTGGAGTTGATTTGTATGGATGATGCGGGCAGGAATCCAGGGTTCTTGTGGTTTTTCTAGACAGAGTTTTCTCTGTGTAGCCCTGGCTGTCCTGGACTAGAGTTATAGACCAGGCTGGCCTCAAACACACAGATCTACCTGCCTCTGCCTCCTGAGTGCTGGAATTAAAGGTGTGCCACCACCGCCTGGCTTGTTTGCCTTAAAATATGGCTAATTAGTGCTTCTACTGTTACTTATATGGCTAAGATTTATTTTTATCTCTACTTACAAAGGGAGGAGATGATCTGGTAATATTCCTTTTATTGGTCATGTACCATTTCTTCTGTTTTACAGGTTCTTGTCATTCTGAATATATTTCCAAGTGGATTATGAAAGATTATGATGAACTTCTCAAATACTATGAATTATATGAAACTATTGGGACAGGTAATTATTAATTTTTTTTCTTGGAGACAAAGTACAGATAAAATAACTGAAAGTACGATCTATTTGGGTAGTCATGAGCTTTTTAGTATAATTGATGTAGCTTAATTTTTTTAAACCTATAATTATATTTATTTTGTGTGTGTTTGTGTGTGTCTCTGTATGTTGTATGTGGGATACATGCAACAACATGCATGAGGAGGTAAGAGGACAGCTTTGTGGAGTAGATTCTCTTTCACCTTTATGTGGGCTATGGGGCTGGGACTCAGGTTGCCAGGCCTGTGTGCCACGGGCCTGTACCTGCTGAGCCATCTTGCCTGGTCCTCTGCCTGCTTTAGTAAACCGAGTAGAACAAGGGCAGAATGTCAGAAATCCTTGTAGGTCATTGCAAAAGAATGCTGATTTTTTTTGTGCAAATAAAACCCATGGAGAGTTTTGAGCTAAGGAGTGGTCTAACCTTTGTTTCCAAAGTGTCATCCTGGCTGCTTGAGAGCGAAGACATTGGGAGAGGGCAGGGTAGGTAGAAAGCTGCTGGGAAGCAATCGAGTGAGGAAAGTTCTCATGAGCAGAGGATGGCAGCACGCTTAGAAGGATGGGGTGAAGCTAGTGAGACTGAGTTATAGCATAGGGTAAAGTGTGCAAAGTGCACAGATGTTAATGAATTTTACATGCATATACATTCAGAGACGACATGGACCATCTCTCTCTCTCTCTCTCTCTGTCTCTTTCTTTTTGTCCCCCGAGACAGGATTTCTCTGGGTAGACTTGACTATCCTGGACTCACTTTGTAGACCAGGCTGGCCTCGAACTGACAGAGATCCGCTTGCCTCTGTCTTCCAAGTGCTGGGATTAAAGGCATGTGCCACCACCGCCTGATTTACTTTTGTAGTTTTTAAGCTCATTGAAGTTTTATATAATTTGTTTTCATCCTTAGTAACTTTATGTTGTGTTCTAGCATGTTAATAATAAAGCAAATTTAATGACTTTATTGGTTAAAATGATATACTTTGATTTTTGTGTATGTGTGTGAGTAATCCATATGTATGTGGGTGGCTGAGGAGCCCAGAAGATGGTGTTGGAGTCCCTCGAGCTGGAGTAACAGACAGTTGTGACTTGCCTGATGCAGGTGCTAGGAACTGAGCTCTGGCAGTCTGTAAGAGTGGCAAGCACACTGTAACTTATTAGCTGTCTCTCTACCTTTCATAGAACATATATTTTTTAAAGGATTTATTTGTTTATTTAATGTATGAATACTCTATCTGCATGGATAGCTGCATGCCAGAAGAGGGCATCAGATCCTACTATTGATGGTTGCTGGGAATTGAACTCAGGACTTCTGGAAGAACAGACAATGCTCTTAACTCCTGAGCCATCTCTCCAGCCCCCATAGAGATTTTTTGGGGGAGGCGAGTTGAGACAGGGTTTTTCTTGTGTAACACAGCCCTGGCTATCCTGGAACTTTCTTTGAGACCAGGCTGGCCTGGAACTCAGAGATCCACCTGCCTCTGCAGGATTAAAGGCGTGCACCACCACACCCAGCCCATAGAGCATATTTTTTTTTTTTTTTTTTTTTGGTTTTTCGAGACAGGGTTTCTCTGTACCCTTGGCTGTCCTGGGCTCACTTTGTAGACCAGGCTGGCCTCAAACTCACAGCGATCCGCCTGCCTCTGCCTCCCAAGTGCTGGGATTAAAGGCGTGCGCCACCACGCCCGGCCATAGAGCATATTTTTAAAGAGCGTTTTTTATTATAAAATTAGATATTTGCTGTTCATGGTAGAACAAAATCTGCATATAGAACAGTGACTCTCAACCTTTCTAAGGTTGCGACCCTTTAGAACAATTCCTCATGCTGTGGTGCCCCTCAACCATAAAATTATAGATGCCTGCTTCATAACTTTAATTTTGCTACTGTTATGAGTTATAAATGTCTGTGTTTTATGGTGGTCTTAAGTGACCTCTGTGAAAGGATTGTTCGACCCCCCACAAAAGGCTTGTAATCCACAAGTTGGAAAATCTGAGCTAGAAACATGGACTGAAAAGAATGTGGAGTCATGACTGACGTGTTGGAAGTGACAGGAGAAAGGAAAGCTTCCAGGAATATGTGCCTGGATAGAGCCTTTTGAAAACTCTGTCTTGGGCCCTTGTTTATCTCAATACATATTTTTCTGTGCTTAGGTGGCTTTGCAAAGGTCAAGCTTGCCTGTCATATCCTCACAGGAGAAATGGTGGCTATAAAAATCATGGATAAAAATGCACTAGGGGTAAGTTTGAAATTATTTTTTTCCTTAATTGTACAAAGTAATGGGCTTCATTATACTTTTATATATGGAAATTATAGTACATTGATCACTGATACTTTATATATAGGAGTTATAGCACACTGATCAGATTTATTTCTCATGTCATTAAAAAAGACAATTTTGAATCAAGATTTTATTATATATAGCCCTGGTCTTGAACTCACATTGTGTCCAGGTTGGCCTTCAATTTGTGATCTCTCTGCCTCAGCCTCATGAGTGTTAGGATTGCAGGTATGTGTGTTATTACACCATATATATATATATATATATATATATATATGCATTTCTTTTTTTTTATATATATGCATTTCTTATGTATGTATGCATGGCATGTGGGTGGGTACACATAATATATGCCCATGCTTGCACAGAGGGCTGAGGTTGATATTGGAAGTCTTCTTCAATTGCTTTCCACTTGATTCTTTTTGAAGCAAGGGCCCTCAGTCAAACCCAGAGCCTGCTGATACAGCTAGCCTCACTAAACAGCCTGTTATGGGCATCCTGTCTCTGTCTTCTCAACTTGTTATACTTACTTGGCATGTATGTGTGTGGGTTATTGTTTGTTTGTTTGTGTTGTTGTTGTTTTTCCAAGACAGGGTTTCTCTGTGTAGCCTTGGCTGTCCTGGACTCGCTTTGTAGACGAGGCTGGCCTCAACTCACAGTGATCCGCCTGCCTCTGCCTCCCGAGTACTGGGATTAAAGGCGTGGCACATATTTATAATCCCAGCACTTAAGAGGCAGAAGAGCAGCATTATTCCAAGAGCGAGGTCAGGTTGGTCCAAATAGGACGTTCAAGGCCAGTCAGATATATTGAGTGGAGTCTCATCAACAGCAGTAATGAAAAAAGTGCTTTTACAGTTAGTTGCTTCCTTTTCTTTTTTTGAGACTCCTTTCTTTTTCTTTAGTCGTGACTGACCTATGTAGCTCACTTTGTAGCCCAGGATGGCCTCAGACTTTGGATGTTCCTCCCCAAGTCTTCTGACTGCTAGGATTGTATCCAGGCCTGAGCGTTTCTGTTTTCCCTCCGTTTGGAATGGTCACCTTCTCCATTAGTCTAAGATTCTTTTGGGATTTCTGGGCATTGTACTATTGACCTACTGTGGCAGCTAGCTTTTTTGTCACTGTGACAAATGGTTGAGGGAAGCAATTAAAAAAGGGTAAGGATTGAGTTTTGTCTTGTGGTTTGGGTCCAAGGGTCTATTGCTTTGTGCCTGAGGTAAGGTTGAATATCATGATGGTTTGAGTTTGTCCCTCAGTGGCAGCCAGGAAACAGCGTGCCTATGCTGCTGGGCATCCTCCTGTACGGCATCCACACTCCAGCATGGGGTGGTTGGTATCACCCATGTCCTCAGACACTCCTAGTGTGTGCTTTTCTGATCTCCACCCATTCCAGCTGACAGATTAGCTGTCTCACTCACATCCAGCTTGCCTTTATAAAACCCTCAGGATGCGAACTTTGTAATGTTTTTCCCACAGCTTTTTTTAGAGCTATTGCCAGCTCTTCCTACATAGTGTTCCAGTGTCGAAATTGGTGCTTGGAACACTTGCCAGGGCGTGTGTCCCATATCTGAACTGATGTTTTATCAAACAGAGTGATTTGCCCCGAGTCAAAACTGAGATCGATGCCCTGAAGAATCTGAAACATCAGCATATATGTCAGCTCTACCATGTGCTGGAGACGAAAGAGAAAATATTCATGGTTCTTGAGGTTAGTAGTGGGCTTCAGACAACCAAAAGTGTTTGCTTGCTCTTTAGTCGTG